>NC_057805.1:205016320-205141829 GCF_018294505.1 Triticum aestivum
AATGCTCTAATAATGATGATCATCACACTTTTATTTACTTACAACTCAATATTACAACTCGATACTAGAACAAAGATATGACTCTATATGAATGCCTCTGGCGATGTGCCGGGATGTGCAATGATCTAGCGTAGCAATAACATCAAAAAGGGACAAGCCATGAAAACATCATGCAAGCTATATTACGATCATGCAAAGCAATATGACAATAAATGCTCAAGTCATGTATATGATGATGATGGAAGTTGCATGGCAATATATCTCGGAATGGCTATGGAAATGCCATAATAGGTAGGTATGGTGGCTGTTTTGGGAAGATATAAGGAGGCTTATGTGTGACAGAGCGTATCATATCACGGGGTTTGGATGCACCGGCGAAGTTTGCACCAACTCTCGAGGTGAGAAAGGGCAATGCACGGTACCGAAGAGGCTAGCAATGATGGAAGGGTGAGAGTGCGTATAATCCATGGACTCACATTAGTCATAAAGAACTCATATACTTATTGCAAAAGTTTATTAGCCCTCGAAGCAAATTACAACTACGCATGCCCCTAGAGGGATAGATTGGTAGGAAAAGACCATCGCTCGTCCCCGACCGCCACTCATAAGCAAGACAATCAATAAATACCTCATGCTCCAACTTCGTTACATAACGGTTCACCATACGTGCATGCTACAGGACTTGCAAACCTCAACACAAGTATTTCTCAATTTCACAATTACTCAACTAGCACGACTCTAATATAACCACCTTTATATTGCAAAACTATTGCAAGGAATTAAACATATCATATTCGGTGATCTAGAAGTTTTATGTAGGATTTTATGACTAACCATGTGAATGACCAATTCCTGTCATCTCTCTAAATAGATATAAGTGAAGCAAGAGAGTTTAATTCTTTCCACATAAGATATGCCCATGCTCTAACAAATATAAGTGAAGCAAAAGAGCATTCTACAAATGGCGGTTTTCTATGTGAAGAGAAACAGGCAATCCAAACTTCAAATGATATAAGTGAAGCACATGAAGAATTCTATAAAGCCATACTCAAAAGATATAAGTGAAGTGCAAAGAGCATTTTATAAATCAACCAAGGACTATCTCATACTACCATGGAAGATTTGCACATATTGCATGAACGAAACGAATCCGAAAACATACAGATATTTGTTGAAGAAAGAGGGGATGCCTTCCGGGGCATCCCCAAGCTTAGACGCTTGAGTCTCCTTGAATATTTACTTGGGGTCCCTTGGGCATCCCCAAGCTTGAGCTCTTGCCTCTCCTCCTTCTCCTTACATCGAGACCTACTCGATCTTCAAACACTTCATCCACACAAAACTTCAACAGAAAGCTCGGTAAGATCCGTTAGTATAATAAAGCAAATCACTACTGTAAGTACTGTTGCAAACCAATTCATATTTTGTTTTGCATTGTAGCTACTGTAATATAACTTTTCCATGGCTTAATCCACTGATAGAAATTGATAGTTTCATCAAAACAAGCAAACTATGCATCAAAAACAGAATCTGTCTAAAACAGAACAGTCTGTAATAATCTGAACATTCACCTTACTTCTGATACTTGAAAAATTCTGCCCAAATTAGGAAAAAATAAAAAATTTGTATAGAAAGACAGTGCAAAGAGAATCAGAACCGTTTGACGTTCCAGTAAAAAATTAAAAATCGCGCACTACAGCCAAAGTTTCTGTCCTGCACCGTACAAACCAACAAGCATTGTAAACATCCTAAAGGCAAACCTTGGCACATTATTTTTATAATACAATGGAATTGTACAAGGGGATAATTATTTTTGTTGAAAATTTTCTGTAATCAAGATTCACAAGGTTTCCGTGAGCATGAACAAAGTTCAAGGCTAGCTCCCACTTCAACAATGCTTGTCTCTCTCACTTTCACTTTCCTTTTTGAAAAGGTTTTGGGTTCCCCTCTTTATTCATTTTTTGTTTTTAAAAAATATGAAAGCACTCAACAGAAATAAATGACTCTCTAAAACTTCCGGGTTGTCGCCCTGGCAGCGCTTTCTTTAAAGCCATTAAGTTAGGCATAAAGTGCTCAAGTAATGGATCCACCCGGATCCCAAGGTATATCAAAGCCAATTTGAATTAGCAATGATTTGGCATTTAGTAGTGAGAACAAAGTAACATATATCAAGCAATGACGAAGTCTAACTCTCTTCCTATGCATCGGCATGTCATAAAAGAACAATTCATGCACACAAAGTAAAGGCCAATGCATAGTATACGCAGTTTCTTGCAATTTTATCATATTGGAAACATAAAGAGGTGGAGATATAGTTCCTCTCTCATAATAATTGCAAGTAGGAGCAGCAAGAACATGCATATTATATTCATCAAAATCATCATGTGCAACGGTAAAAGGCAACCCATCAATATAATCCTTAATAAGTGCAAACTTCTCCGATATAGTGTAGTCGGGAGAATTCAAAAAGATAATAGGACTATCATGCGTGGGTGCAATAGCAACAATTTCATGTTTAACATAAGGAGCTATATCAAGTTCATCTCTATAAGCATAATTCATATTGGCATCTTGGCCACAAGCATAGCAAGCATCATCAAAAAGGTATATTTCAAAAGAATCAACGGGGTCATAACAGTCATCATAGCAATCATCCTTCGGTAAGCACGAAGGGAAATTAAACAATGTATGAGTTGAAGAGTTACTCTCATTAGAAGGTGGGCACGGGTAGCTAATCCGCTCTTCCTCCTTTTGTTCTTCGCTCTCCTCATCATCTTTTTCATCCAATGAGCTCACAGTTTCATCAATTTCTTCTCCCATAGACTCCTGCAAAATATTAGTCTCTTCTTGGATAGCGGAGGAGTCCTCAATATATGGTTTAACATAGGTATTAGAAGCATAATTATCATAACAATATTCAAGTATGGCAAAAAAATTCAGATTTGTAAAGAGTAGCATCATACTTTTCAATCAAAGAAGCAATTTCATAGGCACCCTTAAAAGCAACAAATTCTTCAATTTGTTGAACATCATAGTAATTATAAACACCCTTAGCATACAAAGATACGATTCCATTATCACTAAACAAACATTGGTAGGGAAGGTGTTTCTTAGGGTCTTCATAACAACCAGTAAAATCATATATTTCACATAAATTCCAAGCATAGCATTACAAACGATGAATTTGATCCAGTAAAAGTTTCCCTTTTTGAGATATGCAGTGTCGCACATAACAAGCATGCTCATCTAAAGATTTGCCCACAACTAAGCTAGTTGGGGTTTCAGCACGAGCACATAGGGTGTAACATCCCAAATTTTCAATTTGGAATGTTATACATTAGATCATCATTGCATACCATATTTTATTGCATTTTGATTTGATCCTAGAAATTCCACGCAACTCAAGGACCCACGGAGAGAGTTGGGGATTTCAATTTATTTCATATTCGAGTTTTTCTCGAATTTTTGAAAAGAGGATCGTTTGATTTTAATTATTTTTCTCTGAAATATTTCTTTTATAAAAAATAAAAGAGAGAGAATAAAATGACTTCCTCAAAATAAAGAAATATCAGAGATTTAATATTAAAATCAGATAATATTTTTATTCAGAGTTTTATCGCTATTTTATTTGAATTAGGAAAATACGCGTTTTTCAAAATTGCATTTCAGGCCCAAATAAATGTTCACCTTGTCCGGCTTATTTTTAGAAGACGGGAAAAATTTATTTCGGGATTTTTGAAATCCGTTTAGTATTTCTTTTCTTTCTTTTTCTGCACGTCGGAATTATTTAAAAAAGTGTCAAACCGACTCCGGGCCGTACCGAGCAGGACTCCGCCCCGGGGGCCTTTATAAGCCGGCCCGCCCCGAGCCACCGAAGCCCACCAGCGCCGCCAGCCCGCCCCGCGCCCGAAACCCTAACACTAGCCGCCGCCGACCCGCCACCCGCGCCGCCTCGCCGGAGCCGCCCGCCGCCACCTCCGTCGCCGGAGCCGCCGGAGGTCGCCGCCCGCCGCCGCCGCCGGTTTTCTTCAGAAAACCATACGGTTTTTCGGAAAACTGTACCTTTTTTTAAGAACCGCAGTTTATTTTTTTAGATCGGTTTTTTTCGATTTAGTTATATAGCGAACGCTCGTTCGTTCGTTCGTTTTAACGAACGGTTTTCACCGTTTAACCACAGACAGCGAACGCTCGTTCATTAGCCTGTTCATCAGTTTTTCTTTTTCTCGGATTTTCCGCGATTATTTTCGATCACGATTTCTGATCCGATTTCCGTTCTAGTATAACTTTTCGCTCGTTTATCGGAATCAGGCGATTCAAGCGCCTAGAGTTTCGTCTCGAAACCCTCTTTCTGTTTAACCAACTTGAACAAGATTTTGCTACTGTAAAATTTGACTTTAGTTCAAATTAGTAAATGAAGCTTGTTTCTTTCGCCGTTTGAGTTTTCTTGTTTCGTTTGATTTGATTCTTTTTGCAAACCAGAGTTCTTAAGTCGAACTTTCTGGTTAGATCTTTTATTTGAGTTTTACCCGTGCTCTTGCTTGATTGCTTATTGTATGCTTGTTTGTTTGCGATAGAGTACCCGGAGTGCGAAGCGTGCTACTACGAGTCTCTAGGTTTCGCGGATCATCAGCAAGGCAAGTAACACTTTGATCATACCTCGTACTACCCAGTTTTATTGCATTAGATCAATCCTCAAACAATTGCATGGTTAGGATCTGAATTAAATTGTGGGTTTGGGAAGTAGATGAGGTAGTACCTATTCACCTGTTTATTATCAAACCTTGGGAGTTACTTCTACGCTATGCTTATATTGCTATGCTATGCTCGTAGACGTGGATTGGGTTTGAGTGTATCCATGACAATTGTGAGATTGTTAATTAATGGTTCAACTTAAGGTGGCAATTTAAATACACATCTGGGTGGATTGAGGCACCTGGGGAATCCAGTGATTGCCTGTTTTTTTGGAAATCCCGGGGTACCGTGTGATTCTCCTATGGACTGCCACCCAGGCTCAAAGGGATCATGAGATTATTCATACTAGAAACTTCCGTGTTCAGCCACAAGCTATTATGGGCTCTAGCATAGTTGATTAAGTCGTGTGAACTCTTACAGTGGTAGACTAGCAGATGTAGGGGATGTAGGTGGTACGGTCTACCCATCGTAAGGTGCTAACACTTCTGAAAGACTATGTCTCGGTCATCTGTTTCTCAAACATCTTGTAGTGCGAGAAACCAAACGGAGGAGATCGAGTCTTGTGGGGAAAAGTGTGCAAACCTCTTCAAAGTGTATAAACTAATCATGGTTAGCCGTGTCCCCGGTTATGGACATCTTGAGTATCTGGTTCTTGGATTATCATGTTGATCTCATCACTACTTAATTAATTTGTTTGGGTTGTTAATGATTACTTTAATTGCGATTGAGAGGGGGTTTACCTTCTCAATATTTTTCAACAAACTTTGTAGTTAAATAAAACTTATTCCGTTGCAGTAGGGAAAAATTGGCTTTTCGCGAAAACATATTAACCCTACAGCCTCCACCAGCCATATATGCATGTAGTGATAGCATTATTCTGTTCTTTATCCTTTGTGTTACATTGCCAGCATATTCCATGTGTTGACCCGTCTTCGGGCTGCAACGTATAATGTTGCAGACTTTTCAGACGATGAGTAAGGAGCCTTAGGTCGTGGTCTTTCACTCAGTGATGCCGTTGGAGTTGATGGACTCACTTTATCCTCCAAGCCTTCCGTTGTTATCGTTTTAGATGGCCTTAAGCCATATTTATTGTAATAAGTTCTCTTTTGAGACATTCGATGTAATAAGTGTGTGATTGCTACTCTGTTATAAATCCTCCAAGTACTGTGTGTGTCAGCATTACCGATCCAGGGATGACACTTATGCATAGAGATCAGACTGTTTGAGGTCTGGTCGCTACAAAGATGGTATCAGAGCACACGCTGACTGTAGGACACGACCATGATAGAGGCAAAGGTGTCCTGTCTTTCGATGAGATGGTGGCTATCATTTTGGAGGAAGTCGACTTTGACGATCCGACTACGAACGTGCGAGGACGTCGCGCCTTAGCAATCGCTAAACCAACTCCGAGAGGTTATTGACCACGCGGGAGCACGATCAACCTGACCACGAAGGTCCGTTTCCTGCAGGCAAACGAAGAACAAGCAAGCAACTAAGATTGCAATCTAGATATTGCGAATATAAGAGGAAAGTTTTATTGATCAAGGTGGGGTTCTGTGACGCCTTTGTCTGGTCGTTGAACACAAACGAAGTACGCGAAGTTGCGGCTATGGCGAACTTTTAATCTAAACAAAACCCAAAGTCTAAACGATGCCCTAGGGGCTGTATATATGGAGGAAGAGGGGGGAATTTCATGGCCCTTAGAGGAGGGGTCCGAAACCCACCCTAACTCTTGTTTCCCCACACATACGGACTCTAAAAACAGCCTATATTGAAGTATTTCGAAATTACATGGGCCTGGCCCAAAATAAGATGACGCGGCACCTAGAATAGCCTCTGGACGGAAATTATGAAGTGGCATCTTGTATATTTCGTCCAAGGCTTCATGCATTCATTATGGTGGCTTCAAAGTCCTGAAATCATCACTTGAAACTTTGTTCTTGTCTCCCTTGCGCATGCCATCAACTCCATGCTTGTTCTTGCTACAATGTTCATCCTTCTCCAAGCTAGGCCCTTCATTTGTAAGCAAAACAAATGTATCCAATTTAGGCAGCATCATATTCTCATGAACATTAGAATCATTACCAAGAAACGAAAGTACCTAGTAATTTAATTGGCGTGCGCGAGCTCTAGTAATCGGTCCAGTATGTATAGTAGCAGGGGTTGTGGGTGTAACAATGGTATTGATGTCCTCATCATCCTCCCCTTCTTGAAATGAAGTCGTCCTCGATGGAAGCTCATCTTCCTCACCCAAATAAGGCTTAAAATCTGCAATGTTAAAAGTGGGACTTACCCCAAAATCTGCAGGCAGCTCAAGTTTATATGCATTATCATTTATTTTCTATAACACCTTAAAAGGACCATCAGCACGTGGCATTAGCTTTGATTTGCGCAAATTAGGAAACCTATCCTTACGCAAATGTAACCAAACAAGATCTCCAGGTGCAAAGACAACATGTTTTCTACCCTTATCTCCAGCAAGTTTATATTTAGCATTCATACGCTCAATGTTTTCCTTAGTTAACTCATGCATTTTTAAGATCAATTCAGCATGTTGTTTAGCATCAAAATTAACCTTCTCCGAAGATGGAAGAGGCAACAAATCAATGGGTGCACGAGGTAGGAAACCATACACAATTTCAAAAGGGCACATCTTAGTAGTAGAATGCAATGAACGATTATAAGCAAATTCAATATGAGGCAAGCATTCTTCCCACATTTTCTTATTATTCTTCAAAACAGCCCTAAGCATAGTAGACAATGTTCTATTGACTACTTCAGTTTGACCATCAGTTTGGGGGTGACAAGTAGTACTAAAAAGCAGTTTAGTCCCCAACTTAGCCCATAAACATCTCCCAAAGTGACTAAGAAATTTAGTATCACGATCTGAAACAATAGTATTTGGCACACCATGCAAGCGAATAATTTCACGAAAGAACAAATCAGCAACATTAACAGCATCATCGCTTTTATGACATGGTATAAAGTGTGCCATTTTCGAGAACCTATCCACGACAACAAATATGCTATCCCTCCCCTTCTTTGTTCGAGGTAAACCTAAAACAAAGTCCATAGATATATCCTCCCAAGGAACACTAGGTACAGGCAAAGGCATATATAAACCATGAGGATTGAGTCGTGACTTAGCTTTTTGACATGTAGTGCAGCGAGCAACAAAACGCTCAACATCCCGTCTCATCTTTGGCCAAAAGAAATGTGTAGCAAGTATATCCTCCGTCTTCTTCATGCCAAAGTGTCCCATTAGTCCTCCTCCATGCGCCTCCTGCAACAACAAAAGACGAACGGAGCTAGCTAGAATGCATAGCTTGTTAGCATGAAACACAAATCCATCGTTAACGACGAACTTGTTCCATGTTCTACCTTCTTTACAATTCTGCAATACATCTTTAAATTCAGCATCATGCACATATTGATCTTTGATGGTCTCCAAACCAAATATTTTAAAGTCAAGTTGTGAAAGCATAATATAACGATGAGACAATGCATCAGCAATAACATTTTCTTTACCCTTCTTGTGTTTAATGACATAAGGGAAAGTCTCAATGAATTCAACCCATTTAGCATGTCTACCATTCAGTTTTGCTTGACTTTTAATGTGTTTCAAAGATTCATGATCAGAATGTATAACAAATTCTTTGGGCCATAAATAATGTTGCCATGTTTCTAAAGTCCGAACAAGAGCATATAATTCTTTATCATAAGTAGAATAGTTCAGACTAGGCCCACTCAATTTTTCAGAAAAGTATGCAACAGGTTTGCCATCTTGTAACAACACACCTCCTAATCCAATTCCACTAGCATCACATTCAAGCTCAAAAGTCTTATTAAAATCAGGAAGTTGGAGTAAAGGAGCATGTGTCAAGTTATCTTTCAATACCGTGAAGGCTTCTTCCTGTGCGGTACCCCAAACAAAAGGCACCTCCTTCTTTGTAAGCTCGTTGAGAGGTGCAGCAATGGTGCTAAAATCTCTCACAAAACGCCTATAGAAACCAGCGAGTCCAAGAAAACTCCGCACTTGTGTGACCGTTTTGGGCTGCGGCCAACTCTCAATAGCTTCAATCTTGGCTTTATCAACTTCAATTCCTTGTGGAGTAACAACATAGCCAAGAAAAGATACTCGGTCGGTGCAAAAGGTGCACTTCCCAAGGTTACCAAACAAACGTGCATCACGTAGAGCAATAAAAATAGCACGTAAATGTTCCAAATGTTCTTCCAAAGATTTGCTATAAATCAGTATATCATCAAAACAGACTACCACAAATCGTCCAATGAAAGCACGTAAAACTTTGTTCATTAGTCTCATGAAAGTACTAGGTGCATTAGTTAACCCAAAAGGCATGACTAACCACTCATATAAACCAAACTTAGTTTTAAATGTTGTTTTCCATTCATCTCCCAATTTCATACGAATTTGATGGTATCCACTACGCAAATCAACTTTGGAGAATATTGTAGAGCCACTCAATTCATCAAGCATATCATCTAGCCTAGGAATAGGATGACGATAACGAATAGTAATATTATTAAGGGATAATTAGATTTATGCCCCTAGTTGTGTCCCACTCCTCTGTTTTACCCCTAATTCCCAAAAGTCACCGGTTCTGTCCAAGTCACTTTGCTCCTCTTATGCTTTTGCCCTTTGACCATTTGACCGTCAGTTTGAAAACTTCATAACTAATTCATACTAAATCAGAAAAATGCAAATAAGATACCAAATGTTCAGAAAAACATCACCTATATGTTAGTGTCACTTGCATTCATGAAAAAAGTGTTGGAAAGTGCACATCCGAGTTTTAGCTCTTTTGATACCACCATGAATAGTGAACTCTAAAAAATTCAAAAAAAATATGGTGGCGAAGAACAACAAATGTTCTAAGTGCTTGCCAAGTTTCATTAGGGAACGACATTCGTGGAAGTCGTGGCAAAAAAATAATCTATTTTGGAGTGCTGATTGTTTTTTTTGCCGCGGCACCCACGAATGTTATTCCCTGATGAAACTTGGCAGGCAATTAAAACATTTATCATTCTTTGCCACCAAATTTTTTTAATTTTTTTGAACTTTTTTAGATTTTACTATTCATGGTGGTAGCATAAGAGCTAAAACTCGGATGGGCACTTTCCAACACTTTTTTCATGAATGCAAATGACACTGACATATAGGTGATGTTTTTCTGAACATTTTGGTATCTTATTTGCATTTTTCTGATTTAGTATGAATTAGTTATGAAGTTTTCAAACTGATGGTCAAACGGTCAAAGGGCAAAAGCATAATAGGAGCAAAGTGACTTGGACAGAACCAGTGACTTTTGGGAATTAGGGGTAAAACAGACGAGTGGGACACAACTAGGGGCATAAATCTAAGTATCCCTATTATTAATGCCTCTACAATCAACACACATATGCGACGTACCATCCTTTTTAGGCACTAGTATAATAGGAACAGCACAAGGACTAAGAGATTCGCGTATATAACCTTTGTCGAGCAGCTCCTGTACTTGACGCATAATCTCCTTCATCTCCTCTGGATTGGTAGAGTATGGTGCACGGTTGGGTAGCGGTGCACCGGGAATTAAGTCAATTTGATGCTCAATCCCTCGAATAGGTGGTAATCCCGGTGGCACATCTTGTGGGAAGACGTCAGCGAACTCCTGCAAAATATTAGTGACTGCAGGGGGCAAAGAGGAAGACACGTCCTCGAATGAAAATAATGCCTCTTTGCACACAAAAGCATAGCAAACAGATTTGCTAAAAACTAGCTCATCAATATCAGATTTGGTGGCAAGTAAACATGCACTTTTCAATTTAATTTCAGAAGCAACACTAGATGGTTTATTATCAGGCTTCATTTGTTGCTCAAATTCTTTTGCCACAATCTGATTTTCACTCTTATTTTTCTCCTGTTTTGCTTTATTAGCTCTATGAATATCATCTTTCAAAATGGAATCAGGAGTCATAGGAAGCAAAGTAATATTTGTATCCTTATGAACAAGAGTATACTGATTGTTTCTACCATGGTGTACAGAATTTTTATCAAATTGCCATGGTCTACCAAGTAATAAGGAACATGCTTGCATAGGTACCACATCCCAATCAACATAATCAGCATATGTAGAGATACTAAAATGCACCCGAACAGTACGTGTTACCTTAACCTTGTCGCTATTGTTGAACCATTGGATGTAGTAAGGATGTGGATGTGGTCTTGTGGTGAGAGATAGCTTCTCCACCATCTCCATGCTAGCCAAGTTGTTGCACCTTCCTCCATCTATGATGACGCGAATAGAACATTCCTTCACAACTCCCTTTGTATGGAACAAATTATGCCTCTGATTTTGCTCAGCTTGTGTAACATGCACACTCAAAACACGTTGAGTAACTAAACATTCATACCTGTCAGCATCTTCAGCAGCCATGTATTGCGTCTCATGATCAGAATCATCTCCACCGTGTTCTTCATGTGTAATAAGAGCCAAAGTCTCCTCATCATAGTCACTAGCGGACTCATACCCACCATCCTCAGTAGCAATCATCACACGCTGAGATTTGCATTCTCTCGCAAAATGTCCTCTTCCCTTACAACGATGACAAATAATATCACTTGTGTGCCCTGTTTACGCCATGGAAGAAGAAGAGCTCTGTGCAGGCCCGGCAGGTGTGCTCTTGGTAGATAGTGGTGGTTGTGCCTGCTTTCTTGTATCACGGTTGGAGGTGGCACCTGAAGGAGGTGATGGTGCAGTGGAAGTAGATGATGCACGTGGTGTCCATGATGAAGGTCGGCCTGCAGAAAAGTTAGTTCGCGCCAATGCCTGTCGATCCTGCACTTCACGTTCAGCTTTACAAGCAAGATGGAATAAACGAGTGATATTATTATAATCCTTATACCCTAGAATGGTCTGAATCTCTCTATTTAATCCACCCATAAAACGTGCAAGCATAGCTTCATTCTCCTCAACAATACCACATCTAATCAAGCCAGTTTGTAATTCCTGATAATATTCTTCTACAGAATTTTTTCCTTGTCTTAAGCGCTGCAATTTTTGAAGTAATTCACGTTGATAATATGGTGGAACCCAACGAGTACGCATAGCAGTTTTCAAAGCAGCCCAAGTAGCTGGAACAGGATATAATCTACAATGTTCAGACCACCAAACACATGCAAAGCTAGTGAAAGCACAAACAGCAGCAGGAACACGTCTCTCCTCAGGATATTGTAAACATGTAAATCGTTGTTCAGTTTCTAACTCCCAAGTAAGATATATATCAGGAACATATCTACCCTCAAATGGTGGAATATTCAATTTCAGTTTAGGGAGATGGTCATGATCTCGTACCTGAGGGGGAGCCCTAACATTGCCATTATTTCCGTGTGGACGACCTGGTGGTTGTGGTGCTGGTGGTTGCACGTAGTTCTGATTTTGATCAACCTCATCCTCGTAATCTCCCGCATAATCATCCTCCTCCACATCAGCAGCAGGAGCCACAGAAGTATCAACAGCAGCACCAGCAGTTTGGCCAGGCTAAAGAGGGACACGACTCGCTCGGCGGAGGGCTGTTTCCCGACGTGGAGGTAGTCGTCGTTGTTGTTGTTGCAGAGGTGCGGCAGGTGCAGCCGGTGGTGGAAGACGCGCAAGCAGTTCATTAAATCTGTTATCGAGCTTTGTTTTGAACGTCTTCTCAAGGCTAGTGATCTTCTCCATGGCCTCTTCAAAATTGTTCAGCACATCTTGCACCTGGTTAGTCATCATTTGCTGAAACTTATCATGAAGCTCCTTGTTCGTTAAGTTCTCCCAGTCAATCTCGTCGGCTTGTGATCCTGGCATGGTTAGCAGCAATAGAAACACACAAAAATATGATCCTATAGACTACTAACAAGTGGTGGTGGTGGTGGGTGTCACAAATCCGTCAAGCAAATCTCAAATTCTTACCAGTTCTTACCCAGCAGCAGGCGGTGATCGGCAACCGATGTAGTCAAAACTCTCAAAGCTTGGATAGCGATTACCAGGGGAGTCAAACGCACGATGTAGATGTATGTGGAGCTGGGAAGGCTTATAATATGGTAGCAAAAAGGCTCAGCAATAATCAATTCAGAGATGCAAAGTTGAATAAACGCTCAACGACGGTACTGTGCTGGTCCTAGGCTAGACCGTACTAGAGACGCGAGCCTAGAACACTAACAAAATCATGGCGCTGCACGTAAACAAGGGAGGAGCACACTCTGATTTTTTTTCTTTTTTCACTTTTTTTTCACTTCTTTTTTCCTCTTTTTTTTCAAAGCAAGTACAGAAAAGATTATCCAAAGGCTCAGATTGGTTTGGATAAGATGAACTAACCCTAATATTATTTTTTGGCTTTTTCGTGGACTATAGGTATGAAGAACAGACTCGATCTAAACTACGAAAAACTGTAAAATCTCACCGGGCAACCTGGAAATCTGATACCACTTGATAGAGGCAAAGGTGTCTCGTCTTTCGATGAGATGGTGGCTATCGTTTTGGAGGAAGTCGACTTTGACGATCCGACTACGAATGTGCGAGGACGTCGCGCCTTAGAAATCGCTAAACCAACTCCGAGAGGTTATTGACCACGCCGGAGCACGATCAACCTGACCACGAAGGTCTGTTTCCTGCAGGCAAATGAAGAACAAGCAAGAAACTAAGATTGCAATCTGGATATTGCGAATATAAGAGGAAAGCTTTATTGATCAAGGTGGGTTCTGTGACGCCTTTGTCTGGTCATTGAACACAAACGAAGTACGCGAAGTTGCGGCTATGGCGAACTTTTAATCTAAACAAAACCTGAAGTCTAAACGATGCCCTAGGGGCTGTATATATGGAGGAAGAGGGGGGAACTTCGTGGCCCTTGGAGGAGGGGTCCGAAACCCACCCTAACTCTGGTTTCCCCACACATACGGACTCTAAAAACAGCCTATATTGAAGTATTTCGAAATTACATGGGCCTGGCCCAAAATAAGGTGACGCGGCACCTAGAATAGCCTCTGGACGAAAATTATGAAGTGGCATCTTGTATATTTCGTCCAAGGCTTCATGCACTCATTATGGTGGCTTCAAAGTCCTGAAATCATCACTTGAAACTTTGTTCTTGTCTCCCTTGCGCATGCCATCAACTCCATGCTTGTTCTTGCTCCAATGTTCATCCTTCTCCAAGCTAGGCCCTTCATTTGTAAGCAAAACAAATGTATCCAATTTAGGCAGCATCATATTCTCATGAACATTAGAACCATTACCAAGAAACGAAAGTACCTGGTAATTTAATTGGCGTGCGCGAGCTCTAGTAATCGGTCCAGTATGTATAGTAGCAGGGGTTGTGGGTGTAACAATGGTATAGATGTCCTCATCAGACCACTAAGCTAAAGCCCTAGATCACTACTCTCTTCTCATTTCTAACCCCTCTCCATTTTCTACTCTTTAGGATGGCGGATGCAAGGATTAAGTTCATGCAACCGGATGAAGACACCCCATTTGGACGCCACTTGAAGGAAGTTACTAAGTACCTAAACATTGGAATACCAAGCTTCACCGGGACCTACAACGCCACTTTACCAGAAGAGGGGCGCTGGATGATTCAAGTTCAAGTTCCAGGAAGGACGTTCACGCCAGTCACTGAGCCCATAGAGTTTTCTTTCGATGCACCAACCTGGAGTCTAGGAAAGAGTATGGCAGCTCACATTACCATGGGACGCATTGGAGAAGTTTACCACAATGACCTCAAGGATACAATCTACCAGATTTGTGGGCGCCGAGATGAGCAATGGGAGATGATCAGTACCAGGAAGGATAGATCGATTGCCTCTTTCATCCAGGAGTTAAACCAGCACATTCGATGCCAGGAGAACCAGATGTGCGTAGGCATGGCGGATTTGAAGAAGGCAATGACAAGGATCACGGAGCTGGAGGAAGAACTCAAGGCTACACGCGAGGATTATATGGAGGAAATCGTCGCACTAGTAGAGAAGAATGGCGACCTGACAAAGAAGCTAGGAGTTTTCATGGGAGACCCTGCGCCAGGAGGAGAAGATGATAGTTCCACTTGCTCGGAGAACTATATCATCATCGACGACACCGACTCGGACCCTGACGATAGCGATGATGACTATGTTGATGAAGCTGGAGCAGATATCATGGAGTCTTCGACCGATCAATTTTTCTAATCGACCACCATATCAGTAGTAGTATTCCACCATGTATATAGTATAGTCCAAACACTTTTGTAACGATAGTTCTAGACCGATTGTATGCCCTAGTTTGATTGATTGAGTGATATGTTTGTGTTTATCTCATGTGCATATGGGTAGTGTTTTCCCTCTAGACCTCATTCTATTCTGTTTTCTCATCTTTTCTAAACCCAGCAGATGCTTCCGAGACGCGACAATGGATTTGCTTTCCCACCGGAGCTCACTCAGTTGATCCAGCAGCAGAATGCATTGATGCAGATACTAGTCCAGAATCAGAACCAGGGGAACAACAACAACAACAACCCACCACCACCCCCACCAGTTGACCACTTAGCCCGTTTTCTTAGGCTGAATCCGCCGGTGTTCTCCAGTAGCACCGAGTCGATTGTTGCAGAGGATTGGCTTCGCAAGATTGATAGGGAGTTGACCACTGTAGGATGCACAGATGCGGAGAGAGTGTGTTTTGCCGCACATCAGCTTGATGGACGCGCAGCATCTTGGTGGGAGAATTTCATAGTCACTTACCCTATTGACACTATGACATGGGACCAGTTCCAGCAGGCTTTTCGCACTGCCCATGTTTCAGCAGGAGCTATGGCCATGAAGAATCGTGAGTTTCGCAACTTACGCCAAGGAGGGCGCACTGTTGGCCAATATGTGGATGAGTTTAGTAAGTTAGCACGTTATGCCCCAGATGACGTCGCTACAGATGCAGCTAAGAAGGAGAAGTTTCTGGAAGGACTGAATGATGAGCTGAGCATGCAGTTGGTGGTGGCAAATTTCAATAACTACCAGGAGTTGGTGGATAGAGCTCTCATGCTTGAAGGGAAGCCGCAACAGATTGATAGCCGCAAGAGGAAGTATGGACATGGGAAGTATAATTCTAGAGCCCAGCAGAGACCCCGTTACACCCCGAACCCGGGAGGACTTGTTCATAACCATGGAGGCCACACTCATAATGGAGGAAGTTCACACAATCATGGTGGCCCCAAGAATGGTAATGGTAATGGAGGAAGCAGCAGACAGAACCGTTCCAACCCGGCAACACCCCCCAAGAAAGATCTAAGCCACGTTACTTGCTACAAGTGCCAGAAGACCGGACATTACGCAAATGAATGTCCTAAAGCTAAGAATGGAAACGACAATGGAAGCTCTGGGAAGAAGCCCAACCCTTTCAACAGGGGACAAGTGAACCGCGTTAACGTGGAGGAGGTTGAAGCCCAGCCAGATGCAGTAATAGGTAAGTTTTTGGTTAAGTCATTTACTGCAGTCATACTTTTTGATACTGGTGCATCGCATTCATACATATCAAGGGGTTTCGTGGATAAGTTTAAACTGCCAACCCAAGCCCTTAGGTCACCTATGTTAGTAACCTTGCCAGGAGCAGAGTATATGGCTAGCCTATGGTGTGATCAGTTACCATTAAGGATTGGTAACTACCTGTTTCCCTCGGACCTAATAGTATTGGAGTCACAAGGACTGGATGTGATATTAGGCATGGATTAATTATCGAAGTATGGAGGGAACATTGACAGCGCAAGTAAGTTGATTTTGCTTACCACCCCAGAGGAAGAAGGATCAAGTATGTATCCCGGCATGTGCCGAATAGAACCCAAGTAAATTCCTTGTCAGGAGTTGTACAGGAGGAAGTACCGGTGGTGAAGGATTTTCCGGATGTATTTCCAGAAGAGTTGCCAGGCATGCCACCGGATAGAGACATTGAGTTTTTGATTGAACTTTTGCCAGGCACAGGGCCAATATCTAAGAGACCGTACAGAATGCCCACAAAGGATTTGGAGAAAATTAAGAAGCAGATTAAGGAGTTACTGGATAAGGGATATATTCGCCCAAGTTCGTCACCTTGGGGATCACCAGTACTTCTAGTGGAGAAGAAGGATGGATCGTTAAGGATGGTTGTTGACTATCATGGATTGAATGAGGTGACGATCAAGAACAAGTACCCACTGCCAATGATTAATGATTTATTTGACCAGTTGCAAGGAGCTAAAGTGTTTTCTAAGATCGATCTGCGATCAGGGTGCCACCAGCTGAAGATTCGAGAGCAGGATATACCTAAGACAACTTTTACAACGAGGTACGGGCTGTATGAGTACACCGTTATGTCATTTGGTCTGACTAATGCACCTGCCTATTTTATGAACATGATGAACAAGGTGTTTATGGAGTTTTTGGATAAGTTCGTCGTGGTGTTCATTGATGATATTCTGGTCTACTCTAAGAACGAAGAGGAACATAAAGAGCATTTGCGTTTGGTACTTGGGAAGCTCAGGGAACATCAGCTATACGCCAAGTTCAGCAAGTGTGAGTTTTGGCTGAAGGAAGTCGGATTCCTTGGACATGTTATATCCGGGGAAGGAATAGCAGTAGACCCCACCAAAGTTGTCACTGTGACAAATTGGGAGTCACCCACGACAGTTGGAGAGATCCGGAGTTTCCTTGGACTCGCAGGATACTACCGTAGGTTCATTCAGAATTTCTCAAAGATTGCAAAGCCTATGACGGAATTGTTGAAGAAGGACACCAAATTCAATTGGACTGAGGAATGTGAGGCCAGTTTTCAGGAGTTGAAAAGAAACTTGGTTACATCACCAGTGTTGATTCTACCAGATCAACGCAAAGATTATGAAGTGTATTGCGACGCTTCACGTCGAGGACTTGGAGCCGTACTTATGCAGGAGGGAAGAGTTGTTTGATATGCCTCACGACAGCTTAAACCCCATGAGTTAAATTATGCTACGCATGATTTGGAGTTAGCAGCCGTAGTGCATGCGTTGAAAACATGGAGACATTTTCTCATCGGAAACCATTGTGAGGTATACACGGATCACAAGAGTTTGAAGTATATCTTCACGCAGAAGGAGCTGAATCTCAGACAGAGGAGACGGCTAGAGCTCATTAAGGATTATGATATGAGATTGCATTATCACTGAGGAAAGGCTAACGTAGTAGCTGATGCGTTGAGCCGCAAGAGTCATGTAAATACCCACATGACCGGAGAGTTACCCAAGGAGTTAGCAGAAGACCTTTGCGAGCTGCATTTGGAGATAGTTCCAAGAGGTTATGTAGCAGCCTTGGAAATTCAGTCTACCTTGATGGATAAGATCAGAGAAGCTCAGAAGACGGACAAGGAGATTGCCGAGATAAAGGAAAGGATGAGTAAAGGAAAGGCTAAAGGATTTCGTGAGGATGAGCACGATACCTTATGGTTTGAGGACCGCGTATATGTGCCCAATGATCAGGAGACCAGGAAGTTGATTCTGCAAGAGGCCCATGATTCACCATATTCGATTCACCCAGGAAATACCAAGATGTATCTGGATTTGAAGGATAGTTTCTGGTGGACCGGAATGAAGAAGGATATTGCGGAGTATGTAGCAGTTTGTGATGTATGTCAGAGAGTGAAGGCAGAACATCAGAAGCCAGCAGGATTGCTACAGCCATTGCCTATACCCGAATGGAAGTGGGATAAACTAGGCATGGATTTTATCACGGGATTACCCAGGACTCGTTCAGGCTATGACTCGATATGGGTTGTAGTCGATCGTTTGACGAAAGTAGCTCATTTCATCCCCGTGAAGACCACTTACACCAGTGCTAAGTTGGCAAAGATATACATGACCAGGATCGTATGTCTGCATGGAGTTCCGAGGACCATTGTATCAGATAGAGGAACCCAATTTACTTCAAAGTTTTGGAATCAGTTGCATGAAACTTTGGGAACCAGACTAGAGTTCAGTACAGCTTTTCACCCGCAAACAGATGGACAGACTGAAAGAGTAAATCAGATTCTGGAGGACATGTTGAGAGCTTGTGCGCTAGACTATGGATATAGCTGGGACAATAATTTGCCTTATGCAGAGTTCTCTTATAACAACAGTTATCAAGCCAGTTTGAAGATGGCCCCTTTCGAAGCGCTGTACGGAAGGAGGTGCAGAACACCGTTGTTGTGGGACGAAGTTGGAGACCAACAGTTGTTTCGACCAGATTTGATTAAAGAGTCTGAAGAGAAGGTTAAGCTGATTCGCGATAGACTCAAGGTAGCCCAATCCAGGCAGAAGAGTTACGCGGATTCTAAACGCAAGGAGACAGACTACAAAGTCGGAGACAGAGTGTATCTTCGAGTATCACCACTTCGAGGAGTGAAGCGCTTTGGAGTTAAGGGAAAGTTAGCACCACATTTTGTGGGACCATAGAGAGTTTTGGAACGTATGGGAGAAGTTGCCTACAAGTTGGAATTACCCGAAGGATTGTCCGGAGTTCACGATGTCTTCCACATTTCTCAGTTGAAGAAGTGCCACGCGGAGATGGCTGATATTCCTCTAAGAGATACAGTGCCGCTAGAAGCGATACAGTTGGATAGTGATTTGACATATGAGGAGAAACCAGTCAAGATACTCGAGTTTGCCAGCCGAGTTACACGCAACAAAGTAATCAAGTTCTGCAAAGTTCAGTGGAGTCACCATACCGAGGATGAAGCCACTTGGGAACAAGAGGAAGACCTATGGAAGGATCACTCTCACCTATTTTTTAGCCAACCCGAATCTCGAGGGTGAGATTCATCTTAAGGGGGGTAGGTTTGTAACATCCCAAATTTTCAATTTGGAATGTAATACATTAGATCATCATTGCATACCATATTTTATTGCATTTTGATTTCATCCTAGAAATTCCACACAACTCAAGGACCCACGGAGAGAGTTGGGGATTTCAATTTATTTCATATTCGAGTTTTTCTCGAATTTTTGAAAAGAGGATCGTTTGATTTTAATTATTTTTCTCTGAAATATTTCTTTTATAAAAGAATAAAAGAGAGAGGATAAAATGACTTCCTCAAAATAAAGAAATATCAGAGATTTAATATTAAAATCAAATAAGATTTTTATTCAGAGTTTTATCGGTATTTTATTTGAATTAGGAAAAATATGCGTTTTTCAAAATTGCATTTTAGGCCCAAATAAATGTTCACCTTGTCCGGCTTATTTTTAGAAGATGGGGAAAACTTATTTCGGGATTTTTGGAGTCCGTTTAGTATTTCTTTTCTTTCTTTTTCTGCACGTCAGAATTATTTAAAAAAAAAAGTCAAACCGACTTCGGGCCGTACCCGAGCGGGACTCCGCCCGGGGGGCCTTTATAAGCCGCCCCGCCCCGAGCCGCCGAAGCCCACCAGTGCCGCCAGCCCGCCCCGCGCCCGAAACACTAACCCTAGCCGCCGCCGCCCACCGCCGCCGCCGACCCTCCACTCGCGCCGCCTCGTCGGAGCTGCCAGAGGTAGCCGCCCGCCGCCGCCGCCGGTTTTCTTCGGAAAACCATACGGTTTTTTTAAGAACAGCGGTTTTTTTAGATCAGTTTTTTTCGGATTAGTTATATAGCGAACGCTCGTTCGTTCGTTCTTTTTAACGAACAGTTTTCACCGTTTGACCACAGACAACGAACGCTCGTTCGTTAGCCTGTTCGTCAGTTTTTCTTTTTCTCGGATTTTCCACGATTATTTTCGATCGCGATTTATGATCCGATTTTCGTTCTAGTATAACTTTTCGCTCGTTTATCAGAATCAGGCGATTCAAGCGCCTAGAGTTTCGTCTCGAAACCCTCTTTCTATTTAACCAACTTGAACAACATTTTGCTACTGTAAAATTTGACTTTAGTTCAAATTATTAAACGAAGCTTGTTTCTTTCGCCGTTTGAGTTTTGTTGTTTTGTTTGATTTGATTCTTTTTGCAACCCGGAGTTCTTAAGTTGAACTTTCTGGTTAGATCTTTTATTTGAGTTTTACCCGTGCTCTTGCTTGATTGCTTATTGTATGCTTGTTTGTTTGCGATAGAGTACCCGGAGTGCAAAGTGTGCTACTACGAGTCTCTAGGTTTTGCGGATCATCAGCAAGGCAAGTAACACTTTGATCATACCTCGTACTACCCAGTTTTATTGCATTAGATCAATCCTCAAACAATTGCATGGTTAGGATCTGAATTAAATTGTGGTTTGGGAAGTAGATGAGGTAGTACCTATTCACCTGTTTATTATCAAACCTTGGGAGTTACTTCTACACTATGCTTATATTGCTATGCTATGCTCGTAGACGTGGATTGGGTTTGAGTGTATCCATGACAGTTGTGAGATTGTTAATTAATGGTTCAACTTAAGGTGGCAATTTAAATACACATCTGGGTGGATTGAGGCACCTGGGGAATCCAGTGATTGCCTGTTTTCTTTTGGAAATCTTGGGGTACCGTGTGATTCTCCTATGGACTGCCACCCAGGCTCAAAGGGATCATGAGATTATTCATACTAGAAACTTCCCTGTGCAGCCACAAGCTATTATGGGCTCTAGCATAGTTGATTAAGTTGTGTGAACTCTTACAGTGGTAGACTAGAAGATGTAGGGGATGTAGGTGGTACGGTCTACCATCGTAAGGTGCTAACGCTTCTGAAAGATTATCTCTCGGTCATCCGTTTCTCAAACGTCTTGTAGTGCGAGAAACCAAACGGAGGAGATCGAGTCTTGTGGGGAAAAGTGCGCAAACCTCTGCAGAGTGTATAAACTAATCATGGTTAGCCGTGTCCCCGGTTATGGACATCTTGAGTATCTGGTTCTTGGATTATCATGTTGATCTCATCACTACTTAATTAATTTGTTTGGGTTGTTAATGATTAATTTTAATTGGGATTGAGAGGGGGTTTACCTTCTCAATATTTTTCAACAAACTTTGTAGTTAAATAAAACTTATTCCGTTGCAGTAGGGAAAAATTGGCTTTTTGCAAAAACATATTAACCCTACAGCCTCCACCAGCCATATATGCATGTAGTGATAGCATTATTCTGTTCTTTATCCTTTGTGCTACATTGCCAGCATATTCCATGTGCTGACCTGTTTTTGGGCTGCAATGTATCATGTTGCAGACTTTTCAGACGACGGGTAAGGAGCCTTAGGTCGTGGTCTTTCACTCAGTGATGCCGTTGGAGTTGATGGACTCACTTTATCCTCCAAGCCTTCCGTTGTTATCGTTCTAGATGGCCTTAAGCCATATTTATTGTAATAAGTTCTCTTTTGAGACATTCGATGTAATAAGTGTGTGATTGCTACTCTGTTATAAATCCTCCAAGTACTGTGTGTGTGAGCATTACCGATCCAGGGATGACACTTATGCACAGAGGTCAGACTGTTTGAGGTCTGGTCGCTACATAGGGATCGAAGATGATCCAAGTAAAAAGCTTCAGGAGTGTGATAGATTTTTAGCGGTTCTTCAACCATTGGTTCAGTGGGTACAACTAATTTTTTTGGTATTTTGCGTTTCCTACCCATAACTAAAGATAGAAAACAACTAAGAACAGCAAATAAAAATTACTTAGTGATAAAGCAAACAAGCACACACGAGAATATTCACCCCACGCTATTGCTCCCCGGCAACGGCGCCAGAAAAAGGTCTTGATAACCCACAAGTATAGGGGATCAATTGTAGCCTCTTTCGATAAGTAAGAGTGTCGAACCCAACAAGGAGCTAAAGGTAGAACAAATATTCCCTCAAGTTCTATCGACCACCGATACAACTCTACGCGCGCTTGACGTTCGCTTTACCTAGAACAAGTATAAAACTAGAAGTACTTTGTAGGTGTTTTCGGATAGGTTTGCAAGATAATAAAGAGCACGTAAATAAAAAGTAGGGGCTGTTTAGATAAAGACACAACTAAATTAGTTTTAGTAAAGAGCTTTTTGTCACAAGAAAGTTATTTGTCCCTAGGCAATCGATAACTAAACTGGTAATTGTTATTGCAATTTTATATGAGGGAGAGGCATAAGCTAACATACTTTCTCTACTTGGATCATATGCACTTATGATTGGAACTCTAGCAAGCGTCCGCAACTACTAAAGATCATTAAGATAAAACCCAACCATAGCATTAAAGTATCAAGTCCTCTTTATTCCCATACGCAAACAACCTACTTACTCGGGTATGTGCTTCTATCACTCACGCCACCCACCATAAGCAAATCATGAATATATTGCAAACCCTACAGCGGGGATCCCTCACGCTTGCGTGACACGGAGAGCACCATAGGACAGCACCAATAATAAAACATGCAACTCAAACCAATCACGGTCATCAATTAACCCATAGGACAAAACGGATCTACTCAAACATCATAGGATAGCCATACATCATTGGGAAATAATATATAGCGTTGAGCACCATATTTAAGTAGAGATTACAGCGGGTAAAAGAGGGGTTACACCACTGCATAGAGGGGGGAAGAGTTGGTGATGATGGCGGTGAAGTTGTTGGTGAACATTGCGGTGATGATGATGGCCCCCGGTGGCACTCCGGCGCCACCGGAAGCGAGGGGGAGAGAGCCCCCCTCCTTCTTCTTCTTCCTTGACCTCCTCCCTAGATGGGAGAAGGGTTTCCCCTCTGGTCCTTGGTCTCCATGGCATGGGAGGGGCGAGAGCCCCTCCGAGATTGGATATGTCTCTCTGTCTCTCTCTGTTTCTGCACTCTGGGATTCTGCCCTTTCACCGTTTCTTTTATAACCGGAGATCCGTAACTCCGATTGGGCTGAATTTTGGACACGATCTCTATCCGGAAATTACCTTTGTTGCGGCGAAAGAAGGGTTCCAACCGCCTTACGGGGTGGCCATGAGGGTCCAGGGCGCGCCTGACCCCCTGGGGCGCGCCCCCTGCCTCGTGGCCCCCTCGGGCATCATATCCCATTGATTCTTCTCCCTAAAAATCACAAAAATTCCAAAAAAAATCTTTGTCGGTTTTTATCCCGTTTGTACTCCGTTTGATATGGGTTTTCTGCGAAACAAAAATATGCAACAAACAGGAACTGGCACTGGGCACTGGATCAATATGTTAGTCCCAAAAATAGTATAAAAAGTTGCCAAAAGTATATGAAAGTTGTATAATATTGGCATGGAACAATCAAAAATTATAGATACGATGGAGCCGTATCATGGCGCAGTACGTGGATGAGTTCAGCAAGTTAGCACGCTACGCCCCAGATGATGTGACCACAGATGCCGCAAAGCAGCAGAAATTTCTGGAGGGACTGAATGATGAGCTGAGTATGCAGTTGATGGTGGCAACATTCACTAACTACCAGGAGCTGGTAGACAGGGCCCTCATGATTGAAAGCAAGCAGCAGTAGATAGAGAGCCGCAAACGGAAGTATGGACAAGGGAAATACAACTCTGGAGCTCAGCAGAAGCCTCGCTATACCCCGTACTCGGGAGGACACACTCATACCCATGCGGGACATAACCATGGAGGCCATTCCCACAATGGAGGAAGTTCACACAACCACATCGGCCCTAAGAATGGCAATGGGAGTGGAGGAAACAACAATCAGAACCGTCCCAACCCCGCTACACCCGCTAAGAAGGATCTAAGTCACATTACTTGTTTCAAATGCGGGAAGACTGGACACTACGCCACCGAGTGTCCTGAAGCGAAGAATGGAAATGGTAACAAAAGCTCAGGGAAGAAGCCAAACCCCTTTACCAGAGGTTAGGTGAACCATATCAACATGGAGGAAGTTGAGGAGCAGCCTGATGCAGTTATTGGTAAGTTTTTGATTAGGTCATTTACAGCTCTTGTTCTTTTTGACACTGGTGCATCGCATTCATACATATCAAGGGGATTTGTGGATAAGTTTAAGTTGGAAACCTTAGCCCTTAGGTCACCCATGTTAGTAAGCTCACCAGGAGCGGAATATATGGCTGGATGGTGTTGTCAGTTGCCATTGACCATAGGCAAGCACGTTTTCCCCTCAGACCTCATTATTTTGGAGTCACAAGGATTGGACATAATACTTGGCATGGATTGGTTATCAAAGTATGGAGGAAACATCGATTGCGCTAGTAAGTCAATACTCCTCACCACACCAGAAGGAAAAAGAATCAAGTATGTGTCCAGGCATGCGCCAAGGAGGACCCAAGTAAATTCACTCTCGGGAGTCGTTCAGGAGGAAGTGCCAGTTGTGAAGGATTATCCCGATGTGTTCCCAGAGGAATTACCAGGCATGCCACCAGATCGAGATATAGAATTTTTGATAGAACTGTTACCAGGCACCGGACCAATATCGAAGAGACCGTATCGGATGCCCACAAATGATCTGGAGGAAATTAAGAAGCAGGTTAAGGAGTTATTGGAGGAAGGTTATATCCGACCAAGTTCATCACCATGGGGAGCCCCAGTGCTTTTAGTTGAAAAGAAGGATGGATCTTTGAGAATGGTTGTTGATTATCATGCACTGAATGAGGTGACTATCAAGAACAAGTACCCACTACCAATGATCAATGACTTGTTTGACCAGCTTCAAGGAGCTAAAGTATTCTCTAAGATCGATCTTCGATCAGGATACCACCAGCTAAAGATCCGAGAACAGGATATACCAAGGACAACTTTTACCACAAGGTATGGGCTATATGAGTACACAGTCATGTCTTTTGGATTAACTAACACCCCTGCCTATTTTATGAGTATGATGAATAAGGTGTTCATGGAGTTCTTGGATAAGTTTGTTGTGGTGTTCATTGATGATATATTGGTGTACTCAAAGAATGAAGAAGAACACAAGGAACACTTGCGCTTAGTTCTCGAGAAGCTCGAGGAACATCAATTGTATGCCAAGTTCAGCAAATGTGAGTTTTGGTTAAAGGAAGTTGGATTTCTCGGATATGTTATATCTGGAGAAGGTATAGCAGTAGACCATACTAAGTTTCAGCCTGTCACAGAGTGGTTGGCACCCACCTCAGTTGGAGAGATACGCAGTTTTCTTGGACTCGCGGGATATTATCGGAGATTCATTGAGAATTTTTCCAAGATTGCGAAGCCCATGACGGAATTGTTGAAGAAGGACACCAAGTTCAAATGGACCGAAGAATGTGAGGCCAGTTTTTAGGAGTTGAAGAAACGTTTAGTTACAGCCCCAGTGCTAATTCTTCCGAATATACGCAAGGACTTCCAAGTATATTGCGATGCTTCTCGCCAGGGACTTGGAGGTGTACTTATGCAAGACGGAAGAGTTGTTTCATATGCCTCACGTCAGTTTCGACCTCATGAGTAGAATTATGCCACGCATGATTTGGAGTTAGCAGCCGTAGTGCATGCGCTCAAGACCTGGAGATATTTTCTTATTGGAAACCGTTGTGATGTATACACGGATCGTAAGAGTTTGAAGTACATCTTCATGCAGAAGGAGTTGAATCTCAGGCAAAGGAGATGGTTGGTGCTCATAAAGGATTATGATATGAAGCTGCATTATCATCCAGGAAAGGCCAATGTTGTAGCAGACGCGTTGAGCCACAAGAGTTATGTTAATACTCTCGTGACCGGGGAATTACCGCAAGAGTTAGCCGACGATCTCAAGGAACTTCGATTGGAGATAGTACCAGAGGTTTTGTTGCAGCATTGGAAGTACAGTCTATGTTGTTGGGAAAGATTCGAGAAGCCCAGAAGACTGATAAGGAGATTGCAAAGATAAAGGAGAAGGTGAGTAAAGGAAAAGCCAAAGGTTTTCGTGAGGATGAGCACGAAACTTTATGGTTTGAGGATCATATTTATGTTCCCAATGATTCAGAGATCAGGAAGTTAATACTTCAGGAAGCTCATGACTCACCATACTAGATTCACCCCGAAAACACTAAGATGTATTTGGATTTGAAGGAACATTTCTGGTGGACAGGTATGAAGAAGGATATTGCCGAGTATGTAGCAGTATGTGATGTATGTCAGAGAGTTAAGGCAGAACACTAGAAGCCAGCAGGATTACTGTAGCCTATGCCGATACCCGTATGGAAGTGGGATAAGCTTGGCATGGATTTCATCACCGGATTACCCAGGACACGATCAGGTTATGATTCCATCTGGGTAGTAGTTGATTGCTTGACCAAAGTGGCTCACTTTATCCCTGTGAAAACCACTTATATGAGCGCGAAGTTGGCCAAGATATATATGACCAGGATCGTATGTCTGCATGGAGTTCCGAGGACCATCGTATCAGATAGAGGAACATAGTTTACCTCGAAGTTTTGGAATCAGTTGCACCAGACTTTGGGTACCAAGCTAGAGTTCAGTACAGCCTTTCATCCGTAGACAGATGGACAGACCGAGAGAGTCAATCAGATCCTGGAGGACATGTTAAGAGCTTGTGCGCTAGATTATGGATCTAGTTGGGATGGTAATTTGCCTTACGCAGAGTTCTCGTACAACAACAGTTACCAGGCTAGTTTAAAGATGGCCCCTTTCGAAGCTCTGTATGGAAGGAGGTGCAGGACACCATTGATGTGGGATGAAGTTGGAGACTGTCAGTTGTTCGGACTAGATTTAATCAAAGAGTCTGAAGAGAATGTTAAGTTGATTCGAGGTAGACTGAAGGTAGCTCAGTCTAGACAGAAGAGTTATGTTGACACCAAACGCAAGGAGGTAGCCTATGAAATCGGAGACAGAGCATATCTTCGTGTGTCACCACTTCGAGGAGTTAAATGATTTGGAGTCAAGGGAAAGTTAGCCCCAAGGTTTGTAGGACCATATCGAGTTTTGGAACGTATGGGAGAAGTGGCCTACAAGTTGGAGTTACCCGAAGGATTGTCAGGAGTTCATGATGTGTTTCACGTTTCCCAGTTGAAGAAGTGCCATGCAGAGATGGTTGATATTCCTCTAAGAGATACAGTGCCCCTGGAAGCAATTCAGTTGGAGAGTGACCTAACCTACGAGGAGAAACCCGTCAAGATTCTCGAGTTTGCCAGCCGAGTTACACGCGGTAAGGTCATCAAGTTTTGCAAAGTTCAGTGGAGCCACCATACCGAGGAAGAAGCCACCTGGAAGCGAGAAGAAGACCTACGGAAAGACCACCCACACCTATTTGCTAGCCAACCCGAATCTCGAGGGCGAGATTCATCTTAAGGGGGGTAGGTTTGTAACATCCCAATTTTCAATTTGGATGTTAATCATTAGGTCATCATATGCATCCATGATTCTTGCATTTTTGAATTGGTTTTATTTGGACATTTTGATCCAAGAGACCTTAAGCAACTCAAGGACCATTTGAAAGTTGGAGGTTTTGATAGAATTCCATTTTTGAATTTTCACAATTGGTAAATTGCATCAAGGTGATTCTTATTTGAAATTATTTTTCCAATTATTTCAAAATAACTGAAATAATGAGAGAAGATAATATGATTTCTTCAAAAACAGAGGAAATAATGGAAATTTAATTTTAAATAAAAATATATATTTTATTTGATTTTTATTTGAGATTTTATTCGGTTAAATTAGGAAAATTTGCATTTTTTAAAATTGCATTTTAGCCCAGAAAAATGTTTAGGTTGTCCTAAATATTACTAGAGGACTATGGAAATTGTTTTGGGGATTTTAGGATTTTTATTTATTTTACTTTTGGATTTTTCTATTTTTCGGCGAAATTATTTTAAAAAAATCTCTTTGACCGATTGGGCCGAAGCCCAGCCTGCCCGCAACCGCCACTGCCTCCCCGAGTCCGCCCCGCGCACGGCAGCCGCCGCCGCCGGAGAGTCCCGGCCGAACTACGCCTCCGCCTCGCCCCCTCCTCCAAGCCGAGCCGCCCCCTGCTCCTTAAATACCGCCCCCTCTCTCCTCAACCGCAGCCGCCGCCGAACCACCGCCCCACCGCCGCAGTCGAGCCACCACCGCCCGCGCTCGCCGCCGCTTGCTCCGCCGCCCCGCGTCGCGAAGCCGCCGCCAACGCCGTCGTCGCCGCTGCCCCCTCTCGCCGGAGAAGGCCGCCGCCGCCAGTTCTTCTCACCCAAACCGGTATAAACCAAGAAAAACTGCCCGTTTTTTTTTATTTTTCGGTTTATTCGTTTAGATTGGTTTATTTTTTAGGTTTTGCTAAATAGCGACGTTCACCCGATTTTCTCTGTTAGCGGACAATTTCGTTCGCTAGTCACTGTTAGCGGACGTTCGTCCGATAGATTTTTCTTTTTCTGTTTATTTTCGGCCAGGGACCTATCCATGAATAGTTTTCTTACAGATTAGTCCCTGATCTTCAAGCCCTCACTACTTTTTGCTCGTTTATCCAAATCTAGTGAAACCAATGCTAAAATCTTCATCTTGTTCCCCTCTGTTCAGATAAACAACTTGAACATGATTTTGAAAATTTAAAATTTGGTTTCAAGCAGATTTGTTCTCGAACTTCTTTTGATCGTAGTTTGAGTTTCGTATCTCCGATTCGATTGATTCTTTTTGCAAATCGAAGCTCTTCACTTGTACTTTCTATCTAGATCTTTTCTTTTGGTTTTACCTCTGCATCTTATGCTTGAGTGCTTATGTGTGCTATTGTTTATTCACGATAGAGTTTCCGGAGTGCGAGGCTTGCTACTGTGAATCTCTAGGGTTTTCCGATCGTCAGCAAGGCAAGTAACACTTTGATCATATCCCTTTATTACCCAGGTTTTATGCATTAGTTTCAGCCCTCAAACATTGCATGAGTAGGATTTGATAACATGTGGGAATTGGGAAGTAGATGATGAGGTACGAACCTATTGTCTTATATTCAAACCCTGGGTGTTACTACATTATGCTTATACTATTATGCTATGCTCGTAGACGTGGATTGGTATGTGAGATTCATGCAAGATGTGAGAGATGTTAAATTAAGGGAAACTTAAGGTGGCTACTTAAATACACATCTGGGTGGATTGGTTGTGGGCACCTGGAGCAATCCAGTGTTGTCCTAGGATATCCTGGAGTACCCGTGTGATCATCCTACGGTTTGCCACCCAGGCTCAAAGGGATCATAAGATTATTCATGCTAGAAACTTTCGTGTGCAGCCACAAGCCATTATGGGCCTGGCATAGTTGAGTATGTTGTGTGACTGTAACGCCCACGAAGCGGCTATATCTCCCATGTGTCGAGGCACGACTTAGAGGCATAACCGCATTGTGGTTTTGTCGCAAGAAGGGTCATCTTCACACAATCCCATGTAATGAAGAAGAAAGGGATAAATAGAGTTGACTTACAATCGCCACTTCACACAATGAACATATAATTCATACATCATCAGAGTACACACATAGGTCCGACTACGGAACCAAAAGAAAACAAGACAACCTGATGCGGTGCATCCCACGATCATCCCCATGTACACTTCGACTACTCCCCAAGCCCCAAAAGGACATACGATAAGACCTCGACCATACGCCATGGGACACAAGGTGAACTCACTCCTCTTCGAACCGACACTTTCCACATATGAGACATGGTTACTACCTCATGCATGGACCTTGCATATACTCAGGTACAACCAAGATGACCATGGAGGATCCAAGGACCAAGGCCAAGCATGGAAGAGGAGAAGGAATAAGAAGAACGGACAAGACAGGACTTGCCCGGATCATCCGGACCCCCAGCCGGACGATCCGGACCAAGCCCGGATGATCCGGACCTCCACCCGGACGATCCGGGTAATGTGCCCGAAGACACCCGAAGCCTGCTCGACAAAGCCGGATCATCCGGACCCCCGACACCCGGATCATCCGGGCCACCATCCGGATCATCCGGACCTTGCCTGCGTGCATGACTTGGGCCGAGGCCCGTGTACCCCTTCGCCCCTCACTTACCCCTTCGTGGCTTAGCATTATATATAGACTCCCTCCTCCTCCATTTGAGGGTTAGCAAAGTAGTAGCTCATATGTGAGGATAGCTTTTGCTCATCATACGGATTGTCTCCTCGAGAGTGACCGCGGCCCCTCTACGGAGAAGATCCCCTTGGATTCAAGACCCCCTCTTGGGTGGCCCCATCAAGACCTCCTTACGGAGAAGAACCGGTTACCGTTTCTATCGTCCGTTGTTGACTTTGGATCTTGTATCTTACCTTTGTGTTCATCGATCTAGCGTATGTGTGATCTATTCTTGTTGGTTGAGTGATTCTCTCGTGTTTCCTCTTGTGTTTTCCCCTCGTTTTCCCCTCGTGTTCTTCGTGTTCATCGTGGGATTCGCTCCTTTCGTGGAAGATCGGTCGTATAGGGTTCCACCCTACATCATCTTGGATCAGAGCCTAGGTTGATCATGATTTCGGAGCCTCCCCGTTGTGTTTTCTAGCCTTGTTTTGATTGATTTCGTCCTAAATTCGAAAATCCCCACCAAAAATAGCCCCAATTTTTTTTTGTGATTTGTTGGTTTTGATGATGTTTTGTTGATTTTGATCCATGGATTTGCTTGGTTTCGAGTAGATCTAGCATCTCCCCAAGTTTCCCCACCTTCCATCCCCGAAATCTCCTCAAATTTGCCCCGAAAATCCCCCATTTCCGCCCAAAAATTCGTCCCCGAGAGGAAATCCCGAGCAATTTGACTTGCCCGAATCATCCGGACATCCCCCGGATCAGCTGGACGCCCCCCCCCCCCGGACGTCCGGATAACCCACGCACCCGAAAAACAGAACCGGGCTGACGAACCCGGATCATCCGGATGTACACCCGGACCAAGCCCGGATCATCCGGACCTGCTCCCGGATGTCCGGCTAACCCTGACACTGACTCGGTTGAATTCTTGTTTCGGCCATAACTAATTCATCCGGAGTCCTTTTTGATGTTCTTTAGCTCGTTTTGAAGCTCTTGACATGACCCTTCCCACAAAAATTCCACCAACATCATTTGACTCCATCAAATTTTCTGAATTTTGGCATCTTTGCCTAGGGCCACCACCATATCATCCGCATTACCACCGCCAACTTCCGCAACCTAACCCATTTTGTTCCCCATTGCATATGTGGTTGCTTGAGTAGTGATTTGAGTCTTCTAAGGTGTTTCGGCTACTTAGGGACGGTTGCTTCTTCATTAACCACCACCAACACTTCCGCATAGGCTTGCGCACCATACACTTCCGCCACACCAACTTAACCCAATTTTGTTTGTGTTGTGAGTTGTGTCTCCTAAGGTGTTTCGGCTACTTAGGGACCGTGCTTTCAACTCCGACACCGTGTATAGTCCACCACCATAACCTCCACTTCCGCATTGCCTAGTGCAACACCACCGCTTTCTGCTACCACCATTTGACTTTTGTCCTTGAGATTTTGAGTTGTGGTTTTTCGTTTCCTAAGGTGTTTCGGCTAATTAGGAATGGGTCGACATCGACAACACCGCCTCTCATCATCGCCACGGATGGTAACCTCGACGACACCATTGTATATTCCCCTTGCAATTGCATTGATAACCCCTAGCCCATTTTGCATCACTTGCCTATCGAGACTAGCCATTTGAGTATTGCCCGGCAACGTTACTTGTGCACATTAGTGATCCACCCTTCCATTGCATACATACCATATCATATTGGTATCATCATATCATCCCTTGTGTCACAAGATTGTTCCCGCATATACACAATTACTATCTTGGGTTGTGCATTGTGGCCATATCAAAAAAAAAGAATAAGCTTTTAAGCAAAAAGAGAAAGAGCAAAGAAGCTTGTAAGCAAGTGCCATAGCACCATACCACACTGCACATAAGATTGTCATATCCGATCATCTTGGATCATCTTGAGAAACACCGGGAACCATACATACATAGCATACTTAGGATAGAAAGTTTATCCATTTTGCATCTTATAGGTTGTGCACAAGTGTCGTATCCGCCCATTGAGCAATCGTGCTAGCGTCTCTCTTGAGTTGTGCAACACGAGCGTTTTCTGTGGACTCCACATTTTGTGCTCATTCCTTGGTTGCACGACCCCATTTATCTATCCGTGTGTGTGTTTCCGTGTGCCACATATTGCTATTGGTCTACTTGTTACATTTGCGAATTTGTGAATCTCTTTCAACATTATTGACTCTTGCTAACATTTTGCATCAAATTTTTGTGCCACTATCCTCACCGAGCTCCACCATAAGCCTTACTTGTGTAGGTGTGAGAAACCGACAAGAATTGGTACCAATTGTGTTATTTCCTTGTTACACATTAAGTGATCATTGATCCATTTTCAACATCGGTCAAGGTACATTTGGTATAAGTTCTTCTCTTTCTCCCACTCATATTTGCTCGAGTCTTGTGATGGATAGGCAAGGCATTTCATCTCCGGTCTTCGACAACAACGACGGTGTGAACAACTACATCACCAAAGCGTCCATCTTCGATCTACAACGACAAATGCAAGGCACACAATCTACCTTGCGAGAGCGCCTCGACAACCTCGCCATCGACATACACCACTCCGAAGCAAGGAAAAGGGACTACATCGACACCAAGTTGGGCGAGCTAAAGGATCAACTACGAGACATGGTGGCCGACTACAAGTCTTCTTCCCCTTCATCATCCTCAAGGCGGCGGCGAGCAAGTCGATCATCTTCGGAGCACAAACAAGATGTAAGCGCAAGTTGTCCACGTCCACATCTCCATGGCGACCACCATCACGTTCGTGATCCACATCGTCATGAAGGGCAAGTCACCTCCACGCATCATGTGCACGACGACGACGAACGACATCTACTACGAGCTCAAGTGCGACAACGACACGATCAACATGAAGATGCTCCACAAGCGCAAACGCACAAGTCCGAACAAGCCCTACTTCACGGCAAGTCCAAGCTTCATGGGCAAAAGAGAAGACCGCAAGACAAGCACCACCAAGACGGAGCTACGGCTACAACAACCACTTCGGCATCTTCACCAAGTGCTATCAAGGCATCTTCGCCTTTGGACGTACGGCATCTTCGCCTACTTCCCGTGAGTTCGCCTACATCGACATCTTCAACGACAAGGCAACCACCTACGAGCGAGGGCGACACTTCCATCTTCGGAAACCCCTCAAGAAAGATGGCCGAGCATGGGAAATTCCCTTCGGTCATGGAGACGAGCTACGAGGTGCCACATCATATGGGCCTCCAACAACAAGACGGTGACAAGAAGGTTGAGCATGGGACTATCCCTTCAACCAAGGCGGCGATAGGAGTTGAGCATGGAGACGTTTGCACCTACACCTCTCCGACACCAACATATGACGAGATGTCCCAATTGCCATGTGAGGAGAGCCACCGCACCATGAGTGATATGAATGACTCCACCATATGTGACATTGAGTGCATTTCCTATGAGAGGATGAGTGTGACCATCACTACCCCCACACTTGAGAGCATGACACACATCCTATGTGAGGTTGAGAGCCTTTTGAGTGACTCCACCAACCATACGAGTGAGAGCATCATATTGGGAGTGAGTGAGCCACAACACTTAGTGAGTGAGGTAGTTGACACGGCACGTGAAGCCACTATGATTTCTAACGACTTAACCTCTACTCCTAGTGTGTTTTCTTCTTTGGTGCTAGGTCTCCTACATGACAACATGCCTACCCTCGACGAGTCCATACCTCCAATGGAGACGATGATGGCCATGGTGGAAGAAGATGCACCCCCCACATGGTACCATCAAGTTGCAACCTCACCTACAACACATGAGCAACGCTCCAAAGGTAACATAGGTGACAATGTTTCTCTTGTCTCACTAGTGGACTATCTCACCAATGATTGCTTGCATGATGTTGACACACCTATTCCCATGCTTCATGCTAGTGCGACTTCTTCATGTCATGACTTGCCAATTTATGATGACTATGATGATGAGCATGTTGAGTTGCCTAGTTGTGATGCTATGCTCCATAGGATATCATGTGAAAATTCTATTGGTCACGTCATGTTTGACAATCCATTAAACTTGTCATATGCTATGAGTGAGATCTCCCATATTGCATCATTTCAATCTCAACATAGTAACTATGCATGCCCCATTAAGATAAATCCCATTTGCACTTACGGCATAGATGACGAGATGATGGTCATTGGCTTTTGTTTTTCATGTGATGATATTGCTATGCTTCCTTTACATGATTTGCGCAATTCATCTACTATGCCATGCCATGATCACATTGTTCCAAATATGCTTTGTTTTGGATGCTGTCAATATTCTCCATGTGATGTTTCTACTAATGCTCATGAGGAGACCCCCATAGTTTCCTCATACATATTAGGAGATTTTGATGCATTCCATACTTTGCATGATTCCCATAATTGCGTGCACCATATGCATTCCATGAAAAACAATGCTCTACATATTTCTCGTGATGCATTACACAATTTGAGTCTCCATTATGCTATACATAACAACAAACCTATCATGATGGATGACATGTTTCTATATCACGCATCTCATTTATTTGAGCATTGGCTATTTTGTGCTAACCAACACATGCACGCACACACAATTTTTCCTTTGCCTTTGTTTTGTGTAGGTACTCATGTATACTCGTCAACCTCTCAATCCCAAGAGTTGGCGAAACGAGCTCTTGAGAGCAACGATGATTTGGGATCCCGAGGATTATCATTCCCACCATTCCCCTCGCGCAAGGACTACGCGCATCTCTTTTACTTGTCTCTCACACGGCTATGGGCTATTTATCACTTGTTACCTTATGGCCATTCTATCGTGTTCACTTTGCATGTTACACCTCTTTCCATGCCTTTGACATGCAATTGTGACCCTTGCTTGCACTTACATATGATTCACCATTATGCTACTTCTATGTGTATTTGCATGCTTGGTGGAGATCCTTGTTGCTATTGCCATCTTTATCATGTGCCTCATACTATTGATGCTTGTTGTGTTGGGAGAGTCATGATGTACCATTGCTATTTACATGTGGCCTCTCGCCAATACATTGATGGTACTTTCCTCCTATCTTGCTTTCATGCTTGTACCATGTCATGTGAATTATTCATGCACACTATTTGCACCCATGACATGTTTGCCATGATTCCTTCTAGTATGTTGCATCTTCGCACTACTAGCTTGCTTGACTTGATCACTATGATTACTTGCTTTGTCGCATCACCCATGTTCCATTTTTACTCGCTTTCTTGGGTTGATGACATATATGTTCATGCCTTTCACATGACATATCTTGATCATTGTCTCTTGTCTCCATTAGTTGCACCTCTCATATGCTATTGTAGTGAGTGCACCCATGCTATGCTTATTCATCTTGGAGACTTGGACATACTACTTGTGATGCATGCTTGTTTGATTGAGCCTATTGTATTTGATTGTTCTCGCATCATATGCTTCCATACTATGAAATGCTCCCTTGTCCTTTCTTATTATGAGCATGATGCATACACTTGTTGGGTATCTTACCACACGAATGATAGATTTTGCATTTCCGCTAACCTCATTTGTTTTTCCGAGTGTTTGTCATGTTCTTTCATTTTGAAGGATTCACAAGGCGGTACCATAACGAGACATATTGGTTATGTGAAGGCATACAAGATGCGCAACTACAAAATCCTTGAGAAACTCCTAAAGGTGAACTCCTTCCCTTTGAGCCATCTTCAAATATGCATATTGGACGGGCCATTCTTTCATTGTTGTTTCCTTCTTGTTGTCTACATGATACATCTATTGGATGGAGGACCGGCATTGGAGATGGACTCTATGGACCCTCAAGTTGAGGAGTGCTCGGACTTAGTCGATTCACCAACGGACCACCATTTCTACCACGACATTGAGCCATGGTACAACAACTCCCATAACAAGTTTGCACTTTATACATGGATTGACTTGCATTGTGATTGCCTTGTAGCATCTTGTATTTCTATGTCATCCATGATATATGAGCTTATGCATTTCCTAGATGGCATATTCATACATAATGATCACATTGCCTACCATCAATTGCATGATAACATAATCATATTGAGCATCCATTGCCATATTCATGCTATTGATAAACCGTCTCACTATGACATCATTTTGCACCATGGTTGCATTCATCATATTCACAACACATTTGTGTGCACAATGTATGATTTTTCTCCCATGAATGCTTTACATGTCATTTTACATCATTTGGATAAGCATCTCATGCATTGTCATGAGCAATTCCTTTGGACGAACTCATGCTTATTTCATGGACACCTTGTGTGCGCTAACCATTGTATTTCCGAGTGTCATTTGTGTTTGCTCTTCTTGCATGTATACCACTCCGGCGACACCTTGGAGTACTTGGATTGCGCAATGTCTTCAACTCCGTCCAACTACAAGTCCGTCCACAACAACCGTTTCCATGGTGATGAGGATCACGATCCGAGGTTGGATCTTTCCCAAGCGGGCGGAGATGATGCGGTGCATCCCACGATCATCCCCATGTACACTTCGACTACTCCCCAAGCCCCAAAAGGACATACGATAAGACATCGACCATACGCCATGGGACACAAGGTAAACTCACTCCTCTTCAAACCGACACTTTCCACATATGAGACATGGTTACTACCTCATGCATGGATCTTGCATATACTCAGGTACAACCAAGATGACCATGGAGGATCCAAGGACCAAGGCCAAGCATGGAAGAGGAGAAGGAAGAAGAAGAACGGACAAGACAGGACTTGCCCTGATCATCCGGACCCCCAGCCGGACGATCCGGACCAAACCCGGATGATCTGGACCTCCACCCGGACGATCCGGGTAATGTGCCCGAAGACACCCGAAGCCTGCTCAACGAAGCCGGATCATCCGGACGGTCGCCCGGATCATCCGGACCCCCGACACCCGGATCATCCGGGCCACCATCCGGATCATCCGGACCTTGCCTGCGCGCATGACTTGGGCCGAGGCCCGTGTACCCCTTCGCCCCTCACTTACCCCTTCGTGGCTTAGCACTATATATAGACCCCCTCCTCCTCCATTTGAGGGTTAGCAAAGTAGTAGCTCATATGTGAGGATAGCTTTTGCTCATCCATAAGGATCGTCTCCTCGAGAGTGACCGCGGCCCCTCTACGGAGAAGATCCCCTTGGATTCAAGACCCCCTCTTGGGTGGCCCCATCAAGACCTCCTTACGGAGAAGAACCGGTTACCGTTTCTATCGTCCGTTGTTGACTTTGGATCTTGTATCTTACCATTGTGTTCATCGATCTAGCGCATGTGTGATCTATTCTTGTTGGTTGAGTGATTCTCTCGTGTTTCCTCTTGTGTTTTCCCCTCATTTTCCCCTCGTGTTCTTCGTGTTCATCGCGGGATTCGCTCCTTTCGTGAAAGATCGGCCGTATAGGGTTCCACCCTACATCACAACCCCAAATGCTAGATCCCCAATCGTCCCAACTGGGCTCCACTACTGATCATCTGGAAACGAAACATAGTAACGACCAAGTCCATGTCGAACTCCCACTTGAGTTCGGTAGCATCACCTGCACTGGCATCATCGGCACCTGCAACTGTTTTGGTAGTATCTGTGAGTCACGAGGACTCAGCAATCTCAAAACCCGTGAGATCAAGACTATTTAAGCTTATGGGTAGGATGTGATAATGAGGTGAAGTTGCAGCTAGCGCTAAGCAAAAATGGTGGCTAACATACGAGTACAAGAGTAAGATGAGAAACTACGCGACAGTCATGAAGCTAGAAGTGATCAAGAAGTGATCCTGAAACTACTTACGTTCATACATAACCCAAAATTGTGTTCACTTCCCAGACTCCACCGAAAAGAGACCATCACGGCTACGCACGCGGTTGATTCATTTTAATTAAGTCAAGTGTCAAGTTCTCTACAACCGGATATTAACAAATTCCCATCTGCCACATAACCGTGGGCACGGCTCTCGAAAGTTTATACCCTGCAGGGGTATCCCAACTCAGCCCATCACAAGCTCTCACGATCAACGAAGCATATTCCTTCTCCCGGAACAACCCGATCAGACTCGGAATCCCGGTTTCAAGACATTTCGACAATGGTAAAACAAGTCCAGCAAGTCCGCCTGAATGTGCCGACAAATCCCGATAGGAGCTGCACATGTCTCGTTCTCACGGCACACCGGATAGGTCAGGCTACGAGTAAAACCAGCCCTCAAGTTTCCCCGAGGTGGCCCCGCAGGCTGCCCGGTTCGGACCAACACTCAGAGGAGCACTGGCCCGGGGGGGTTTAAAATAAAGATGACCCTTGAATCTGCAGAACCCAAGGGAAAGTTATAGGTGGTAGGTAGGCAAATGGTAAAACCAAGGTTGGGCCTTGCTGGAGGAGTTTTATTCAAGGCGAACTCTCAAGGGGGTCCCATAACTCCAACCGCGTAAGGAATGCAAAATCAACATAACACCGGTATGACGGAAACTAGGGCGGCAAGAGTGGAACAAAACACCAGGCATAAGGCCGAGCCTTCCACCCTTTACCAAGTATATAGATGCATTAATTTAAAATAAGAGATAATTGTGATAGCCCAACATAATCATGTTCCAACATGGAGCAATCTTCAACTTCACCTACAACTAACAACGCTATAAGAGGGGCTGAGCAAAAGCGGTAACATAGCTAAACAACGGTTTGCTAGGAAGGTGGGTTAGAGGCTTGACATGGCAATATGGGAGGCATGAAAAACAAGTGGTAGGTAGCGTGACATAGCGATACAACAAACAACTAGCAAGCAAAGATAGAATTGATATCGAGGGTAATGGTCATCTTGCCTGAAATCCCGCAAGGAAGAAGAACGAGTCCATGAAGAAGACAAAAGAACGTAGTTGAACGGATGCTCACAACTCCGGAACGAAACCGGAACTATCGAAAAGGAGCACAACAGGAAAGAAGCAAACAACATCATAAACACACAAGCATAAACATGGCATAATGCACAAACAAGTATGATGCATGTCCGGTTTAATGAGGCATGGCATGGCAAAGTGCACAACCAATACTACAAATTAAGTGGAGCTCAATATGCAACGAGTTGCATATTGACGAAACACCACATCAATTATTTAGTTCTCTCTCGTTTATGTACCCAATAATATTAAATTTTTATTAAACATGGCAAGGGGTGAAGCATATGAAAACTACCTATCTAGGCAAGTTTAAATGAGGCCGGAACAACAAACAACAATTCCGGAAAATCCTCATGTCCATATTTCGAATTTGGTACTGTTCTGCCCTAAAACATATTTTAATGTTATTAAATAGTAAAACAAAGTGCACCAAGTTAATCTGTGCACTATTCCACCCCATTTACATATAAAGTTTATTAAATTCGGAGCTACGGTTATTTAGTTATGAAATAAATCATTTTAACATGGCATTTATGCAAAATTAAACAAACAACAAGTTTAAACATTTTAAACATGGATGAAACTAGCATATTATGAAACTAGATGAAATTCTAAGCATTACATATTTAAAACATTTTAAACCGATGCACGGTTAATGAGTTATTATATGCATGATGTGCAAGGACTTTTCTGTAAAATAGTAATCTCCTCGAAATTCCTATAATCGCACAGACTGGAAAAAAAGCACTACTGGGCTGAATCTGTTGGGCGCTGGGCTGCTCACCTAGCTGGGCTCGGCCCAGATCGGTGGAGGTGGGAGCTGGGCCGCAGTCAACGGCGAAGGTGAGGTGGCCCAGGTGCGTGTGGTCGATCTTGAGTCGGTCAACGCGAGCGATCGAGGCACCAGCTCCTATCGTTCGATACAGGGTGAAGTAGAGGGCGGCGCACAGAGATGCAGAGGATGCAGGTGCGAAGGCCGGCGGAAGGGGAGGCACAGATTCGGACGGTGGAGCTCGAGTTCATCCGGATGCGGCCGGTTTTGGTGGCGGACGGGAAAGGGCAGGGCGGCGCGGAGGCGGCAGAGTTCGAGGCCATGGCGACTCGACGGTGACGCTGCATGTAAGCAATGCAGCAGATCTAGGAAGGATTAGGGATTTGAATTCGAATTGGGATGAGTTTCGGTAGCTTTCCTCCCAACCACCCACACAGCTATCCGATTACACCGGCCGAAGCCGTCACTACTTTCCAGCCAAGCCACAGAGAGAGAGCAAGGCAACTATTTAACTATCGACCGTTAACATAGTTAACAGGCCGTGGAATAGTCTTTCAGCCACTTGGGCGGCTTGGTCTTGCGCCTGGGCCGTTGGGCCGGGCCTTCCTCTTGAACGCTTCCTCCCGCGCTTGCTTCGCTTGTCGGAACTGCTACAGTGCCTTGATCGCTTGTCGCCAGCTTCTTCTGTTCTTCTGTAATAGGGACGCATTTAGGGACGCTGACATCCCCCTTTCTTGCGAACCGGCTTGACCCCAAGCCAGTGACCGAGGGAATTGTTGCTTCAGAGAGTCCAAATCCTCCCAAGTGGCAGCTTCAGGAGAACTTCCGCTCCAGAGAATTAAGCCTTGCGCCACCGTCTTGTGTCCTGCAGATCAAAATCGGTGGTCCAATATACGGAGAGGGACTTGAAGCAGGGCTGCAGGAGATGGTAACTGCTGTTGAATTGTCGTAGCAGGTGGAATGAAACGCTTGAGCTGCGAAACATGGAACACCGGGTGAATACGGCTGGATGGTGGAAGATCCATTTTATAAGCCACTGCACGTATCTTCTCCACAATCTTGTAAGGGCCAAAGAATTTGAAGGAAAGCTTGTGATTGGCGCGTCTGACAACGGATGACTGCACATGCGGTTGAAGCTTGAGGAAAACCATGTCATTCACAGCAAACTCCCGTTCAGTGCGTTTCTTATCTGCCTGATGCTTCATTCGCTGTTGCACACGGAGCAAGTGTTGCCTGACCGAATCGATCACCAACTAACGTGAGTCTAATCAAGACTGGATATCCAGAGGAGCGATTGTGTCAGACTCAGAGATTCCAAAGTATCTGGGTGTTTGACCATAAATGATTTCAAATGGAGATTTATTCAGGGCAGAATGCCAGTTAGTGTTGTACCAGAACTCACAGAGAAAGAGAGCCATTTACTCCATTTAGCAGGGTGAGCACTGATAAAGCATCTCAAGAAACATTCAATTTGTTGATTAACTCTTTCTGTGTGCCCATCAGTTTCAGGGTGATAAGCTATGCTCATGTTTAGTTCAGCACCAGTTCTGGAAATAAGAATCTTCCAAAATGCACTTGTGAATATGGGATCTCTATCACAAATGATCAACCTAGGCATACCATGCAACTTATAAACATTGTCCAAGAAGATCTCAGCAACCTTTTGTGCATTAAAGGGATGTGTGAGCCCCATAAAGTGGCCATACTTGGAAAATTTGTCAATGACCACCAATATGCAGTTGTACTGATATGAAGAGGGAAGACCTGATATGAAATCCATAGAGACTGTATCCCATGCTTTGGAAGGAACTGGGAGAGGGGATAAGAGTCCAGGGTACTGTACTCGCTCAGGTTTAGCTTGCTGGCATATCAGACAAGGCTGCACTTGAGATTTGATGAAGTTCTTCATACCAAGCCACCTGAAAAGAGGAAGAATTCTCTTATATGTAACAGGAAACCCAGAGTGACCCCCTACTGGACTGGCATGGAATGCAGTGAAAATTTTCATTTGCATATCAGAGTCCTGGCCAACCCAAATGCAGTTCTTATAACGCAGAATGCCCTGGTGCAGAGTATATGGTGGCTTAGAGTGAGGATCAACAGCTAATTGTTGCAGTATAGCTTGAACTGTAGAATCCTGGCTGTAAATTGCAATAATTTCCTGCATCCAAGTGGGCCGGGCACTAGAAATATGATATATCTGGGTTTCATCAGGAGGCCTCCTAGATAGTGCATCAGCAGCAGTATTGGAAGTGCCCTGTTTGTATTGGATAGTGTAGTTCAGTCCCAACAATTTGGTCAGACATTTCTGTTGCCAAGGAGTGTGAAGGCATTGATCTTGCAGATGTGCCAAACTTTTTTGATCAGTCTTGATTACAAACTGTTGGACCTGCAGGTATGATCTCCATTGATCTACTGCTAGCAGGATAGCTAAGTACTCCTTCTCATAAACTGACAACTCTCTGTTTTTAACACCCAAGCTTTGCTGACATAAGCTAGGGGTGGCCCTGTTGCATTAACACAGCACCAACACCATAGTCACATGCATCAGTTTCCACAGTGAATGTTTTTGAAAAATCAGGCACAGCCAACACAGGAGCAGATGTGAGAGCTTGTTTGAGCACCAGGAAGGCTTCTTCAGTAATGCTAGTCCACACAAATGGTGTCCCTTTCTTGAGAAGTTCAGTTAGAGGTTTAGCAATGATCCCATAGTGCTTGATGAACTTCCTGTAGTAACCACTAAGTCCAAGGAAACCTCTAACCTCTTTAACATTTGTGGGAGTGGGCCAGTCTTGGACAGCAGTTATTTTAGCAGGATCTGTAGATACCCCTTTTTCAGAAATGACATGTCCCAGGTAAGCAATTTCCTGTTGAGCAAAAGCACATTTGGACATTTTAACTTTCCACTCTTTTTCTTTCAGAATTGCCAGAACTTGGGCAACATTCTCCAAATGTTCTCTGAATGTTTTACTGAAAACTAATATGTCATCAAAGAAACATAACACACATTTCTTGAGAAGAGGAGAGAGATCAAAGTTCATTGTCCCTTGGAAGGTTGCTGGAGCCCCTGTCAATCCCATAGCAACCACAAGAAATTCAAAGTGGCCATGGTGAGTCTGAAAAGCAGTTTTGTACTCTTCCCCTGGAGCTAATCTTATTTGGTGAAATCTAGCTTTAAGGTCCAATTTAGTAAACCAACATGCCCCAGCTAGTTCATCCAGCAATTCATCTATAATTGGCACTGGGTATTTGCTTTTCAGAGTAATTGCATTCAGATGTCTGAAATCTACAACCAATCTCCATTCCCCCTCTTCTTTCATCTTGACCATCAGGACAGGGGAGGAAAATGGACTTTTGCTGGGTCTAATCATTCCCAAGGACAACAGTTCTTGAATCTGTTTTTCCAGCTCATCTTTAAGCTTTGGGGCAATCCTGTATGGTCTGACAGAAACTGGCCTTGCACCTAGAATCAGGGGAATATAGTGGTCCTGCATTCTTCTAGGAGGAAGTCTAGTTGGTGCCTCAAACACTGTATGAAACTTGTCCAAAAGAGCCTGCATCTCAGGGCATATTTGTTGGTCAGTAGAACAATGAATGATGGACAAGGACACAGCTGCCAGAGCAAATTCTGAAGGAAGGAGGCCCTGCAAGGTTACTGTACGCCCTTGGTCTCTGAATGACAACCACTTCTGAACCCAGTCTATTTGCATAGGGCTATGCTGAGATAACCAATCCAGGCCCAAAATTCCATCATGAGTGGACAATGGAAGTAATCTGAAATCAGAAGAAAACTGGTGGTCACAACAACTCCACTAACACTTTTTCAACATTTGAGAGCACTGCAAAGAAGTACCACCAGCCACAGTAACTGAAACTACAGCTGTATCTTGCACATTCAGGAGAAGAGGAGCAAATGCACTATCTATGAAAGAGTGGGTGCTACTAGAATCCACCAGGAAGATCAATGTACGGTTCTGCAGCTGTATTTCCAACTGAAGTGAAGGTGCATTGGGGTCTTTGCCAATTGCTGCTGCTGACAAGCGCATGCTATGAACTGAAACCAAATCAGCATCAGACAAGTCAGACGAACCAGTGTCTAAGGCCTGGGCATGATCAATCAGTTCCTGCACAAAATGTAACTGGACTGTGGATTGGCATACATGATCTCTTGACCAACGTTCTCCACACACAAAACAAAGTCCCTTTGATTTGCGATAAGCACGGAGAGCAGACCATTTATCATTAGTCGAGGGAGTTTTCAGAGTTTCAGACTGTCGCTTATCTTCAGACTGGCGAGATTTGGGAGGAAGAGGAAGTGGGTGCGGTCCAGATTTCATACCATGCAAATTGTTAAGTGGTGTAACCCCTTCCCCGAGTTCTTCATGCAATAACGCCAGATCATAAGGAGCATCAAGATCTCTTGGTTTCTGGAGAGCGACAGCAACACGAACGCCTGGCTTGAGGCCGTCGAGGAACCGCGTCGTGTAATGCAGGTGATTAGGAGCCTCTTCATACGCTGATAACTGGTCATACAAGTCAGCAAACTGATCGACATAATCAGCAACGGAGCTAGTTTGCGCAATACGAAACAACTGACGAAGCAGAGTTTGGTGCTGGTTCCTGCCAAAGCAACTCTGCAAACTACAGCAAAATTCAGACCAATTGGCATGAGGGGATTTGCGTTGTGCTGACTCCAGCCAACGAGCTGCTGCTCCTTCAAACTGAGACGTTGCCAACGAAACCCATCTGTGCTGAGGAGTGCACCATAGCCGAAACTGATCCTCACAGCCGGACTGCCACAGCCGCGGATTGGTGCCGTCGAAACAAGGAAGATCAGCCCGAACACCAAAGGAAAAGGCATCAGCAGTATCTGGAGGAGTCGAATCACGGACAGGAGGGGAACGAGCATGGAAATTGGAATCACGCGCACCTCTGACCGGAGGAGGGACATATGTATTATGTGCCTTCCCCGGTGTTCCTGGTCGATGCCGAGGGAGTCAGAAGCAGAACCGCGACCACTCCCAGCCAAACGAGACGACGAGGTCTCGGCGCGCCCTGGTTGTTCCTTCGGCCACTCGCCTCAGAGTTGCTCAAGCTCGAGATTGATCTCGTCGCGCACGCCGTCGACGCGCGCCGACAGCAACCCATCGAGCGTGATCGTGTTCGCTTGAATCAGCTTGTCGACGGTGATGAGGAGATTCTCACCGTGCTCCTTGAAGCGCTGGTCCAGATCGGCGGTGAAGTCTGCCCGCAGGAGCGCGTACACGCCGCGCCCGTCCTCGGATAGCTTGTCCATCGCCTCTGCTCGCCGCCGATCACGCCACCGTGTCCCGTGCTGATGCCGCGGCAGCTCCAGGACCGCTGAATCTGATACCAACTGTAAGCAACGCAGCGGATCTAGGAAGGATTAGGGATTCGAATTCGAATTGGGGATGAGTTTCGGTAGCTTTCCTCCCAACCATCCACACACCTATCCGATTACACCGGCCGAAGTCGTCACTACTTTCCAGCCAAGCCACAGAGAGAGAGAGAGCGAGGCAACTATTTAACTATCGACCGTTAACACAGTTAACGGGCCATGGAATAGTCTTTCAGCCACTTGGGTGGCTTGGTCTTGCGCCTGGGCCGTTGGGCCGGGCCTTCCTCTTGAACGCTTCCTCCCGCGCTTGATTCGCTTTTCGGAACTGCTACAGTGCCTTGATCGCTTGTCGCCAGCTTCTTCTGTTCTTCTGTAACAGGGACGCTGACACTGCAGCTTCGAGGCGTCGGCCATGGGAGCTCCGGCGAGTTCCCTGAGAAGAAGGAGAGCAGGCGGTTCCTGTCCACGGTAGAGAGAGCCATGAGAGAGAGATGAATACAGAGGGAGGAGGAAGAACGAGGGAAGGAGGTGGGGCATGGCGCTGGACCTGTGGCCGCCGGCGGCGACTGTCAGAGGTGTGGCCGGAGATTGAGGCGGCCTGGGGACGAGGGAGCCCCACGAGCATGGGCTCTCGGGCACGGGATGGTGGCCTGGTCTCGGGCGTGGGCGAGCTCTTGGGTGGCTTGAGGTAGAGGCACCATGGATCGAGAGGAGGGAGCTCGAGCTCGTCCGCTCATGCACGGGCACAACGAGAAGGAGGCTGCGACACGAGGCTTGGTGTGGTACTGCTGCGGGAGGAGTCTGGCGAGGTCCGTCCGGAGCGGCGAGGTCCGTCCGGAGCGGCGAGGAGGCGGGAGGAGTAGGCCGCAGAGGCCTCGGGCGCTGCAGGGGCTCGGGCTCCTCGATCCAGATCGAGGCAGGGAGGAGCTACGCTCTGGATTGGCCAGGCACGAAAAGCTGAGTGGAGTTTGGTGGGGTGGCGGCGCTGCGATGGGATGGATGGGACAGCTCCCTAGGTTTTAGGTTTGGACTGCTATATATATATATATAGTGGCTAGAGTTAGGGGTAAATGGACCCTCTGATTAAAATCGAATGGTCGAGATAATTAGGTTAGGTAGACCAAGTAAGAGAACACATATGTTTTATAGATGTTTGGGGATGATCCGGACCCAACGGCGATGACTGAGCGGGTCGGGATCAGGGGCAAGTTTCGGACACGCATGCGAGGGGTTTGAGTATTGTGTAGAGAGGGTCGAACGGTCGGGCAACAAAAGAATGGTCGGTCTGAGAAAGGTCAACAGCGGCGAGGAAGAAGCGGCAACTATCAACGGATGCAAGTTTTATGAAAACATGCGATGCAAAATGCATGATGACATGATGAAATGCAACAACAACAGAAATATAACACACGACGGCAACGAAGAACATGGAAGGCGTCTGGAGTGTCGTTCTCGGGTCGTCACAACACTCCTCCACTAACAAGAGATCTCGTCCCGAGATCTAAGGATGGCATCAGAGAGAAACGGAAGAGGAAGAGGTAAAACTAAGTTGCTTCTTCGACAAACGAGTGGAACCATGAACCTTGAGAGGTTGAACAACTTAAAGAAAGAATACAATAGAGATGAACAAGATTGCAAACACTCCGTTGGGCAAGGGGAACAAGGAATATGATGAGAACCAAGAGCTTAGGGGGCGAGATAGAGTTTGAAGCCACTCCAATTAAAATTAGCTGGACAAGAATAAGAATAAAAGAATTCAGACAGCACTCCAGTTGAAAAGAGACACAAGACTTGATAAGATGAAAGAACTTGAATGAGAGCACAACACTCTGGTTAAATGGGTAAGCATGAAAAGAATATGATCTTGGCAAAACAAGATGATGGGTGAAGAGAGAAACATCACAATGCCTCCGGGGCGAAAGAATAGAAGCTAGATTGTTGGAAAGAAAAGAATGGAGAATAAATGCCAACTTCTGCCACAAATGGACTTGGAAAGCATCCTTGCAAACAAGGATTGAATGGAGTTGTTGAAAAAAATCCACAACGAAAAGGGATAAGCTTGTTGTGGGCTTATGGGAAACAACTCAAAATTAAGGTGAAATTCTGCCACCAATAAAAACAATGGTTGATTGTGAACAACGAAGAGATGAAAAAAACTTCTTTACCGAGAGAATAGGAGGAAACTTGGATAATCGGTAGGCCCCACAATTAGCACCATTCCTTAGGGAATGCTTTAGGTGAAATCTATACCAAGATGACACCAACGAAGAGATTGATGGATTGCAAAGGATCTTCTGAACAAAGAGAAAATGATGGGTTTAAATATCTCATTCTTAACAACTTGTGAACCTTGAACACAAAGGGAAATTGTCAAGAATGGCATAACACCACCTCAGAAGATAAGAGAGAAAGAATTGCACTTCGGAATGCAAGATGAAGAATGCTTGAACTCCTCAAAACAAGACATGTGTTAAACATCATGTTTTTTTAGAGTATAGCTTGGCGGATCATAACTTTGAGAGAAATCTTGAAGAACAATTGGAGAATGAAAAGAATCCTTGGCGAACCACCATGTAGAGCCTCCATGAAGAACTCCGGTAATAAAAGGATGATAAAAAGAAAGAGAAGTTGAAAACACAAGGTGAAGCCTTGCGATGATTTAGATGGAGCTTCGCGACGAGATAATGCGGGAAACTTGGAACTCCGGAAAAGAAAAGATGAAGCATCTCGAACCGAGAAATGTGGCATGATGAACAACTCTGGAAAGAAGAAACTATATCACTTGGATGAAACAATAATAAGAATTACGTTATGCGTATCCTTCACCAATTTAAATTGATGACAAGCAACAGATTTGGCATACTACTTATTCTCGTAGAAAGGATTAAGAGAGATATAGCTCAAACTTGGGAAAGTCTTCAATGAACCACCGGTATGATTTGGAAAGAACGACTGAATTGGTATGATAACAACGGAAGAGGAATGTTGGACGAACCACCGTAAGAATTGAAAATGAAAGTAGCAAAGGCACAATTCACCGGGAAGAATTTGAAAATGAACGAAGATGCTTGAGAGAATTTAGATACAAGTGAACGAATAGATCACGAGCTGATTAGAGAATACTTGAATTATGCACCGGTAAGATTTGGAGAACAAGAGCTGAAAGCTGGAATGAATAATTCTGAGCTGATGGGCTCCGGAGAATCAAACTGAAAGACTCATGAATTGCTCCGGATGGGCGAAAATAATTCTCACAATCGAAAACAATTATGAGAAGATGGCATCAAGCTAGCTATGAATCTTCAAGAGAACGGACAAGATTTAGAGGAAAACTCTTCTTCGGTCTTCAAATGTTGAGAAAGATGATGAGAACTACCCTGACAATTGATGAGCCACTCCGGAACAATGAAGAATAGAAATGATGAACCCACGATGACAATGTTTTGAAAGCGATCTTGGTGAAGGCATTATGACTGATGAAAATTCATTCTTACATCAAACTTCGAAAAGAATTTGGGAATAGCTCCGGGAAATTAGAAGAGTCAGGTAAGATCCTAGAAAAAACTGTGGGTTAGGGCCCACTCAAAAGATACACCGTTGAACGATTTTAAAAGAGAGATTGCACTGGTTGAATTAAATGGCTCAAAAGAGATAACAACCTCAAGATATCTTGAACGGATTAGGAATGAAAACACGAATCTCCTAAGATATCTTCAGTACTCCAGAACAAATGAATGGTGAGAAGTGGATGGTTAAGAGGTGCACCGGCATGAGAGAACATTTGAAACGAGGAAAGGATATGATCGACAAGGCTTGAATTGAATCCACCGGAGAAGAAAAAAATGAAGAATAATAGACTTGAAGCTCCGTTAGTATCTTCCTGAGAATCAACGGATAAGAACATTGACGGGAAAGAATGGAGAAACTTCACATCCATAAGATGGATACATGATTAAGAAATATGAGTCCTTGAAGAAAAAGGGTGGGAGGGCGGGAAAACAAAGGCAACTTGGGGATGGATGAAACAGACACCGTTGGGAAAACTTAGAATTGATCTTGCGGATGTTGAAATGATTGGATCCACTTGAAGATAAGCACGCCGGTTGGAAAAGAATTAACATGACAACCTTGATGATCAAGAAGGATTAGTATCCACATAGAAATATGAGAACACCATTCAGGGAAGGTATGGATCAACACTTGACATCGAAGCAACTCGAATACCACAACTCAAAACCAAACAAAGATTTGGCTTGCAGAATAAGCCGGAACAAACATATGATAGACCCCATATTGTATCATGCGTCTGTTGGAAAGATAACCTACGAGATACTTGAATTCCCACCTAAAAACTCCCGAAACTTTCTGGTTATGCAGTCTGGTGTTGGGGATACAAGGGAAGCAATATATCTCACCCAAACTAACAATCCCTACATCCAGCTGTATCCATCCGTCAACACATAACCAAGAAAACTCCGGAAATCGTGTACCTCAACCTTCTAAAAGCATCCGTTATACGAGTTATGGCAATACTCCCGAACTCCCGCCCCAGTACTTGGTGGTGTCGAGGTTATCTCACCAACAACTGCATAAAAGAGATTTTCGATGTCGGTGAAACTCAGGTATTCCAGAACTGCAACGATAAAATTGTGACGACAACACCTCGGAGCTCAACTCCCCGGGACACTGCCACAACCCCTAAATGTCAGGAGGCACCAAGAACAATGTTCTCGTCACAAGAATATCGGAATGATCCCAAGATACCCGCGTGATCCTAAAAAATATTAGTGAAAATGAGGAGAGGAAAGACAAAACATCTACGTCGGGAGGCCTCACCAGAGCGATGAAGGGACTCAGGAGTAAAAAGAATCCTACTCTCCGATATATATAATCCTAAGACTCCAAACATTTTTGTTCTAGACTCAACAACGTCAGCGATTCGATCAAGCAGGGGCTCCTAAGTCGGGGATGGCTCTGATTACCAACTTGTAACGCCCACGATGCGGCTATATCTCCCACGTGTCGAGGCACGACTTAGAGGCATAACCGCATTGTGGTTTTGTCGCAAGAAAGGTCATCCTCACACAATCCCGTGTAATGAACAAGAAAGGGATAAATAGAGTTGGCTTACAATCGCCACTTCACACAATAAACATATAATTCATACACCATCAGAGTACACACATAGGTCCGACTACGGAACCAAAAGAAAAGAAGACAACACCAAATGCTAGATCCCCGATCGTCCCAACTGGGCTCCACTACTGATCATCTAGAAACGAAACATAGTAAAGACCAAGTCCTCATCGAACTCCCACTTGAGTTCGGTAGCATCACCTGCACTGGCATCATCGGCACCTGCATCTGTTTTGGTAGTATTTGTGAGTCACGAGCACTCGGCAATCTCAAAACCCGCGAGATCAAGACTATTTAAGCTTATGGGTAGGATGTGGTAATGAGGTGGAGTTGCAGCAAGCGCTAAGCAAAAATGGTGGCTAACATACGAGTAAAAGAGTAAGATGAGAAACTATGCAACGGTCGTGAAGCTAGAAGTGATCAAGAAGTGATCCTGAAACTACTTACGTTCATACATAACCCAAAACTGTGTTCACTTTCCGGACTCCGCCGAAAAGAGACCATCACGGCTACGCACGCGGTTGATTCATTTTAATTAAGTCAAGTGTCAAGTTCTCTACAACCGGATATTAACAAATTCCCATCTGCCACATAACCGCGGGCACGACTCTCAAAAGTTTATACCCTATAGGAGTGTTACAACTTAGCCCATCACAAGCTCTCACGATCAACGAAGGATATTCCTTCTCCCGGAACAACCCGATCAGACCTGGAATCCCGGTTACAAGACATTTTGACAATGGTAAAACAAGTCCAGCAAGTACACCCGAATGTGCTGACAAATCCCGATAGGAGCTGCACATATCTCGTTCTCAGGGCACACTGGATAGGTCAAGCTACGAGTAAAACCAGCCCTAAAGTTTCCCCGAGGTGGCCCCGCAGGCTGCCCGGTTCGGACCAACACTCAGAGGAGCACTGGCCCGGGGGGGTTTAAAATAAAGATGACCCTTGAGTCTGCAGAACCCAAGGGAAAGGTATAGGTGGTAGGTAGGCAAATGGTAAAACCAAGGTTGGGCCTTGCTGGAGGAGTTTTATTCAAGGCAAACTGTCAAGGGGGTCCCATAACCCCAACCGCGTAAGGAATGCAAAATCAAGGAACATAACACCGGTATGACGGAAACTAGGGCGGCAAAAGTGGAACAAAACACCAGGCATAAGGCCGAGCCTTCCACCCTTTACCAAGTATATAGATGCATTAATTTAAAACAAAGATATTGTGATATCCCAACATAATCATGTTCCAACATGGAGCAATCTTCAACTTCACCTACAACTAACAACGCTATAAGAGGGGTTGAGCAAAAGCGGTAACATAGTCAAACAACGGTTTGCTAGGAAGGTGGGTTAGAGGCTTGACATGGCAATATGGGAGGCATGAAAAACAAGTGGTAGGTAGCGCGACATAGCGATATAACGAACAACTAGCAAGCAAAGATAGAAGTGATATTGAGGGTAATGGTCATCTTGCCTGAGATCCCGCAAGGAAGAAGAACGAGTCCATGAAGAAGACAAATGAACGTAGTTGAACGGATCCTCACAACTCCGGAACGAAACCGAAACTATCGAAAAGGAGCACAACCGGAAAGAAGCAAACAATATGGTAAACACACAAGCATAAACATGGCATGATGCACAAACAAGTATGATGCATGTCCGGTTTAATGAGGCATGGCATGGCAAAGTGCACAACCAATACTACAAATTAAGTGGAGCTCAATATGCAACGAGTTGCATGTTGACGAAACACCACATCAATTATTTAGTTCTCTCCCGTTTATGTACCCAATAATATTAAAATGTTATTAAACATGGCAAGGGGTGAAGCATATGAAAACTACCTATCTAGGCAAGTTTAAATGAGGCCGGAACAACAAACAACAATTCCGGAAAATCCTCGTGCCCATATTTCGAATTTGGTATTGTTCTGCCCTAAAACATATTTTAATGTTGTTAAACAGTAAAACAAAGTGCACCAAGTTAATCTATGCACTATTCCACCCCATTTACATATAAAGTTTATTAAATTCTGAGCTACAGTTATTTAGTTATGAAATAAATCATTTTAACATGGCATTTATGCAAAATTAAACAAACAGCAAGTTTAAACATTTCAAACATGGATGAAAATAGCATATTATGAAACTAGATGAAATTCTAAGCAGTTTACATATTTAAAACATTTTAAACCGATGCACGGTTAATGAGTTATTATATGCATGATGTGCAATGACTTTTCTGTAAAACAGTAATCTCCTGGAAATTCCTAAAATCACACAGACTGACAAAAACCACTACTGGGTTGGATCTGTTGGGCGTTGGGCTGCTCACCTAGCTGGGCTCGGCCTAGATTGGTGGAGGTGGGAGCTGGGCCGCAGCCAACGGCGAAGGGGAGGTGGCCCAGGTGTGTGCGGTCGATCTGGAGTCGGTCAACGCGAGCGGTCGAGGCACCAGCTCCTATCGTTTGATACAGGGTGAAGCAGAGGGCGGCGCGCAGAGATGCAGAGGAAGGAGGTGCGAAGGCCGGCGGAAGGGGAGGCACAGATTCGGGCGGTGGAGCTCGAGTTCATCCGGATCCGGCCGGTTTTGGTGGCGGACGGGAAAGGGCGGCGCGGAGGCGGCAGAGTTCGAGGCCATGCCGACTCGACGGTGACGCTGCAGCTTCGAGGCGTCGGCCATGGGAGCTCCGACGAGTTCCCTGAGAAGAAGGAGAGCAGGAGGTTCCTGTCCAAGGTAGAGAGATCCCTAAGAGAGAGATGAATACAGAGGGAGGAGGAAGAACGAGGGAAGGAGGTGGGGCATGGCGCTGGACCTGTGGCCGCCGGCGGCGACTGTCGGAGGTGTGGCCGGAGATTGAGGCGGCCTGGGGGACGAGGGACCCCACGGGCATGGGCTCTCGGGCACGGGACGGTGGCCTGGTCTCGGGCGTGGGATGATTTATACCCTGATTATGTACCTAATACTTGGGATGATTTAAAACTTGTCATGAGAGATAGATTTGTCGATGTATATTATACTCGTGGCATGATTACAAAACTACAACATTTAAAACAAGGTAGTGACACCGTAACAAAATATTATGATGATTTACAAACTACCTTGTTGCACTCCTTTTTAGAGGAAACTGAAGACGATTTTATTGATAGATTTTGGGGAGGGTTAAACCATGATATTCAGGAGATACTAATGCATGAAGAGTGTTATCCTATGGACCATTTGTTTCATCTTACTTACAAAGCTGAACAGGAAATAAAACAACGTGTTGCTCACAAGGAGAATAATATTAAGGTGAACATTCCAAGAGATGATACGGTTGTTCCTTCAACTACTAGGCATACTATGACAACCACATCCGTAGTTGTGAGGACTACATCACCTCCACCATGTGACATATCACCTCCGAGAGTGCCTACATCATCTGAGTTGATCATAAGAGGTAATGACAAAGGTACCAATCTTCCACCTCCACATGAGTATGATGAATCCCTTGTCAAATTAATTGAACCATGCGATGAACTACCCACTACTTTGATCACACCAGCTATTTTAGAGGACTATGTTCATGATTTGACTTTTCCATGTGATCAAACACTTTTGAGTGAACCCATTGAATTAACTATTGATGCGGAAGAACCATGTGAATCAGGGAATAAATCATATTTGTATCAAATACGTTTGAAAATAGTTGTGCCAATGTTTAATCATTTTGATATGACCTCTAAACTTGGTGATGGTTCATCAAGGTTGGGATGGTTTAATGATGAGCATTGCCAATATTTTGTTACGATTAAGAGCTTCACTTATATGTGCAAACTGAGTTGCAATATTTTCATGCCTTTGACTTCTTGTGTTAATATGTTGAGTTTATATTTCATGACTTTTGAGGAAACAAGAACGAAGTTTCCGGAGGAGATTTCCGCACTTTGAAGCCACCATGATGACATACAAGAAGATGGACGAAATATACAACATGTCTTTCACAAATTTTGTCCATAGCTTATTATTGGTGTTGTGTCACCTTAGTTTCGGGCTAGGCCCATGTATTTTCAAAATACCTCTCGTTTGGCTATTTTTAGAGTCCATATTGTAGGGGAAATGACTTAGGAGGTGTTTTAGTCCCACCTTGCCAAGGGTGGACGAAATCCCCTATCTTTTTCCCTATAAATACAGCCCTTAGGGCACCATTTAGACTTGGGTTTGAATTAGTTAAAAGTTAGTCATTGCTGCAACTTCGTGTACTTTGTTTGTGTCCAACGACTAGACCAAGACCGCTTCTAGAACCCCACTTTTATCCACATTTCATATATATACACAATATTTCGATTGCTTTATCATATTCTTGCTTGTTCTTTGATTGCTTGCAGGAATTGACCTTCGTGGTCAGGTTGATCGTGCTCTCCGGCGTGGTCAATAACCTCTCAGAGTTGGTTTGGCAATTGCTAAGGACTAGCGTCGTTGCACGTATGTGAAGGAAATATGCCCTAGAGGCAATAATAAAGTTGTTATTTATATTTCCTTATATCATGATAAATGTTTATTATTCATGCTAGAATTGTGTTAACTGGAAACTTAGTACATGTGTGAATACATAGACAAACAGAGTGTCCCTAGTATGCCTCTACTTGACTAGCTCATTAATCAAAGATGGTTAAGTTTCCTAACCATAGACATGTGTTGTCACTTGATGAACGGGGTCACATCATTAGAGAATGATGTGATGGACAATGCCCATCCGTTAGCTTAGCATAATGGCCATTTAGTTTTATTGCTATTGCTTTCTTCGTGACTTATACATATTCCTCTAACTATGAGATTATGCAACTCCTGAATACCGGAGGAACACTTTGTGTGCTATCAAATGTCATAACGTAACTGGGTGATTATAAAGATGCTCTACAGGTGTCTCCGATGGTGTTTGTTGAGTTGGCATAGATCGAGATTAGGATGTCACTCCGAGTATTGGAGAGGTATCTCTGGGCCCTCTCGGTAATGCACATCACTATAAGCCTTGCAAGCAATGTGACTAATTAGTTATTTGCGGGATGATGCATTATGGAACGAGTGAAGAGACTTGCCGGTAACGAGATTGAACTAGGTATGATGATACCGACGATCGAATCTCGGGCAAGTAACATACCGATGACAAAGGGAATGACGTATGTTGTTATGCGGTTTGACCGATAAAGATCTTCGTAGAATATGTAGGAACCAATATGAGCATCCAGGTTCCGCAATTGGTTATTGACTGGATATGTGTCTCAGTCATGTCTACATAGTTCTCGAACCCGTAGGGTCCGCACGCTTAACGTTCGATGACGATTTGTATTATGAGTTATGATATTTTATGACTAAAGTTTGTTCGGAGTCCTGGATGAGATCACGGACATGATGAGGAGTCTTGAAATGGTCGAGAGGTTAAAGATTGATATATTGGAAGGTTATATTCAGACACCGGAATGTTCCAGAATGATTCGGGTATTTTTTGGAGTACCCGGAGGTTACCGGACCCCCCCACCCCCCCGCGGGGAAGTAGTGGGCCTTCACGGGCCTTAGTGGAAAGGAGAGGAGGGCCGCAAGGGAGCCCCCCCCATGGCAAGTCCGAATTGGACTAGGGAGGGGGCGGCGCCCCCCTCTTTCCTTCTCCCCTTCCTCCTCCTTCCCTCTCTCCCTCTCTTGGAAAGGAAGGGGACTCCAACTACGATTGGGAATCCTAGTGGGACTCCCCTATGGCGCGCCCCTCCTAGGCCACCGGCCTCCTCCTCCCCTCCTTTATATACAGGGGAGGGGCACCCCAAAGACACACCAAGTCTTCTCTTAGCCGTGTGCGGTGCCCCCCTCCACAGTTACACACCTCGGTCATATCGTCATAGTGCTTAGGTGAAGCCCTGCGCTGGTAACTTCATCATCACCGTCGCCACGTCGTCGTGCTGACGGAACTCTCCCTCATCCTCAACTGGATCAAGAGCTCGGACGTCATCGTGCTGAACGTGTGCTGAACACGGAGGTGCCGTACGTTTGGTACTTGGATCGGTTGGATCACGAAGACGTTCGACAACATCAACCGCGTTACTAAACGCATCCGCTTTCGGTCTACGAGGGTAGGTGGACACACTCTCCCCGCTCGTTGTTGTGCATCTCCTAGATAGATCTTGCGTGATCGTAGGTAAATTTTTTAAAATATTGCGTTCCCCAAGAGTGGCATCTGAGCCAGGTCTATGCATAGATGTTATATGCACGAGTAGAACACAATGGGTTGTGGGCGATAATAGTCATACTGCTGACCACCAACGTCTTACTTTGATTCAGCGGTATTGTTGGATGAAGCGGCCCGGACCGACATTACATGACCGCTTTCATGAGACTGGTTCTACCGACGTGCTTCGCACACAGGTGGCTGGCGGGTGTCTGTTTCTCCAACTTTAGTTGAATCCAGTTTGACTACGGCCGATCCTTGTTGAAGGTTAAAACAACACACTTGACGAAAAATCGTTGTGGTTTTGATGCGTAGGTAAGAACGGTTCTTGCTAGAAGCCTGTAGCAGCCACGTAAAACTTGCAACAACAAAGTAGAGGACGTCTAACTTGTTTTTGCAGGTCATGTTGTGATGTGATATGGTCAAGACGTGATGATATATAAATTGTTGTATGAGATAATCATGTTTTGTAAAAGTTATCGGCAACTGGCGGGAGCCTTATGGTTGTCTCTTTATTGTACGAAATGCAATTGCCATGTAATTGCTTTACTTTATCACTAAGCAGTAGCGATAGTCATGGAAGCAATAGTTGGCGAGATGACAACGATGCTACAATGGAGATCAAGTTGTCAAGCCGGTGACGATGGAGATCATGACAGTGCTTTGGAGATGGAGATCAAAGGCACAAGATGATGATGGCCATATCATGTCACATATTTTGATTGCATGTGATGTTTATCCTTTATGCATCTTATTTTTCTTAGTACGGCGGTAGCATTATAAGATGACCCCTCACTAAAATTTCAAGGTATAAGTGTTCTCCCTGAGTATGCACCGTTGCTACAGTTCGTCGTGCCGAGACACCACGTGATGATCAGGTGTGATAAGCTCTACATTCACATACAACGGGTGCAAGCCAGTTTTGCACGCGCAGAATACTCGGGTTAAATTTGACGAGCCTAGCATATGCAGATATGGCCTAGGAACACTGAGACCGAAAGGTCGAACGTGAATCATATAGTAGATATGATCAACATAGTGATGTACACCATTGAAAACTACTCCATCTCAACTGATGATCGGACATGGTTTAGTTGATATGGATCACGTGATCATTTAAATGACTAGAGGGATGTCTATCTAAGTGGGAGTTCTTAAGTAATATGATTAGTTGAACTATAATTTATCATGAACTTAGTCCTGATAGTATTTTCATATCGATGTTGTAGATCAATAGCTCGCGTATAGCTTCCCCGTTTTATTTATGATATGTTCCTAGAGAAAACTAAGTTGAAAGATGATAGTAGCAATGACGCGGACTGGGTCTGTGATCTAAGGATTATCCTCATTGCTGCACAGAAGAATTATGTCCTTGATGCACCGCTAGGTGACGGACCTATTGCAGGAGCAGATGCAGACGTTATGAGCATTTGGCAAGCTCGGTATGATGACTACTTGATAGTTTAGTGCGCCATGCTTTACGGCTTATAACCGGGACTTCAAAAACGTTTTGAATGCTAAGGAGCATATAAGATGTTCCAAGAGCTGATATTGGTATTTCAGACTCATGCCCGAGTCGAGAGGTATGAGACCTCTGACAAGTATTTTGCCTACAAGATGGAGGAGAATAGCTCAACCAGTGAGCATGTGCTCAGAATGTCTGAGTACTACAATCGTTTGAATCAAGTGGGAGTTAATCTTCCAGATAAGATAGTGATTGATAGAGTTCTCTAGTCACTGTCACCAAGTTACTGGACCTTCGTGATGAACTATAATATGCAAGGGATGACGAAAACGATTCCGAGAGCTCTTCGCGATGCTGAAATCGGTGAAGGTAGAAATCAAGAAAAGCATCAAGTGTTGATGGTTGAACAGACCACTAGTTTCAAGTAAAAGGGCAAGGGAAAGAAAGGGAACTTCAAGAAGAATGGCAAGCAAGTTGCCACTTCCATGAAGAAGCCCAAAGCTAGACACAAGCCTGAAACTGAGTGCTTCTGCTGCAAAGGAAATGGTCACTGGAAGCGGAACTGCCCCAAATACTTGGCGGATAAGAAGGATGGCAAAGTGAACAAAAGTATATATGATATACATGTTATTGATGTGTACTTTACTAGTGTTCATAGTAGCCCCTGGGTATTTGATACCGCTTCAGTTGCTATGATTAATAACTCAAAACAGGAGTTACAAAATGAACAAAGACTAGTTGAGGGCGAGGTGACGATGTGTGTTGGAAATGATTCCAAGGTTGATAAGATCACCATCGCATACTCCCTCTACCTTCGGGATTAATATTGGAACTAAAATAAATGTTATTTGGTGTTTGCGTTGAGCATAAATATGATTGGATCATGTTTATTGCGATACGGTTATTCATTTAAGTCAGGGAATAATTGTTGTTCTGTTTACATGAATAAAACCTTCTATGGTCTTACATCCAATGTAAATGGTTTACTGAATCTAGATCATAGTGATACACATAATATTGATGCCAAAAGATGCAAAGTTAATAATGATAGTGCAACTTATTTGTGGCATTCCCGTTTAGGTCATATTGGTGTAAAGCGCATGAAGAAACTCCATGTTGTTGGGCTTTTGGAATCACTTGATGCTTGTGAACCATGCCTCATGGGCAAGATGACTAAGACTCCGTTCCCCGGAACAATGGAGCGAGCCACTGACTTATTGGAAATAATACATACTGTTGTATGCGGTCCGATGAGTGTTGAGGCTCGCGGCGGGTATCGTTATTTTCTGACCTTCACAGATGACTTAAGCAGATATGGGTATATCTACTTAATGAAACACAAGTCTGAAACATTTGAAAAGTTCAAAGAATTTCAGAGTGAAGTGGAAAATCATTGTAACAAGAAAATAAAGTTTCTACGATCTGATCGCGGAGGCAAATATTTTAGTTACGAGTTTCGCCTTCATTTAAAACAATGTGGAATAGTTTCACAACTCATGCCACCTGGAACACCACAGCGTAATGGTGTGTCCGAATGTCATAACCATACTTTATTGGATATGGTGCGATCTATGATGTCTCTTACCAATTTACCACTATCGTTTTGGGGTTATGCATTAGACACAGCTGCATTCACGTTAAATAGGGCACCATCTAAATCCGTTGAGACAACACCATCTGAACTGTGGTTTAGCAAGAAACCTAATTTGTCGTTTCTTAAAGTTTGGGGCTGCAATGCTTATGTGAAAAAGCTTCAACCTGATAAGCTCGAACCCAAATCGGAGAAATGTGTCTTCATAGGACACCCAAAGGAAACTGTCGGGTACACCTTCTATCGCAGATCCGAAGGCAAGATATTCGTTGCTAAGAATGGATCCTTTCTAGAGAAGAAGTTTCTCTCGAAAGAAGTGAGTGGGAGGAATGTAAAACTTGATGAGGTAACTGTACCTTCTCCCGAATTGGAAAGTAGTTCATCACAGAAATCAGTTCCAATGATTCCTACACCAATTAGTGAGGAAGCTAATGATGATGATCATGAAACTTTAGATCAAGTTACTATCGAACCTCGTAGGTCAACCAGAGTACGGTCCGCACCAGAGTGGTACGGTAATCCTGTTTTGGAAGTCATGTTACTAGACCATGACAAACCTACGAACTATGAGGAAGCGATGATGAGCCCAGATTCCGCGAAATGGCTTGATGCCATGAAATCTGAGATGGGATCCATGTATGAGAACAAAGTATGGACTTTGATTGACTTGCCCGATGATCGGCGAGCCATTGAGAATAAATGGATCTTCAAGAGGAAGACGGACGCTGATAGTAGTGTTACTATCTACAAAGATCGAATTGTCGCAGAAGGTTTTCGGCAACTTCAAGGTGTTGACTACGATAAGATTTTCTCACTCGTAGCGATGCTTAAGTCTGTCCGAATCATGTTAGCAATTGCCACATTTTATGAAATCTGGCAAATGGATGTCAAAACTACATTCCTTAATGGATTTCTTAAAGAAGAGTTGTATATGATGCAACAAGAAGGCTTTGTCAATCCTAAAGGTGCTAACAACCCAGCGATCCATCTATGGACTGGTGCAAGCATCTCGGAGTTGGAATATACGCTTTGATAAGGTGATCAAAGCATATGGTTTTATACACACTTTTGGTGAAGCCTGTATTTACAAGAAAGTGAGTGGGGGCACTACAGGCTTTCTGATAAGTATATTTGAATGACATATTGTTGATCATAAATGATGTAGAATTTTTGGGAAAGCATAAAGGAGTGTTTGAAAGGAGTTTTTCAAAGAAAGACCTCGGTGAAGCTGCTTATATATTGAGCATCAAGATCTATAGATATAGATCAAGATACTTGATAAGTGTTTTTTCAATGAGTACATACCTTGACATGTTTTTTGAAGTAGTTTAAAATGGAACAGTCAAAGAAGGAGTTCTTTCCTGTGTTACAAGGTGTGAAGTTGAGTAAAGACTCAAAACTCGACCACGGCAGAAAATAAAAAGAGAATGAAACATCATTCCCTATGCCTCGGTTATAGGTTCTATAAAGTATGCTATGATGTGTACCAGACCTATTGTGTACCTCACCATGAGTTTGGCAAGAGGGTACAATAGTGATCCAGGAGTGGATCACTAGACAACGGTCAAAATTATCCTTAGTGGAATAAGGACATGTTTCTTGGTTATGGAGGTGACAAAAAGTTCATCGTAAAGGGTTACGTCGATGCAAGCTTTGACATTGATCCGGATGACTCTAAGTCTCAATCTGGATACATATTGAAAGTGGGAGCAATTAGCTAGAGTATCTCCGTGCAGATCATTATAAACATAAAAATTTGCAAAATACATACGACTCTGAATGTGGCAGACCCATTGACTAAACTTCTCTCACAAGCAAAACATAATCACACCTTAGTACTCTTTGGGTGTTAATCACACAGCGATGTGAACTAGATTATTGACTCTAGTAAACCCTTTGGGTGTTAGTCACATGGAGATGTGAACTAATCACAAAAAGATGTGAACTAATCACAAAAAGATGTGAACTATTGGTGTTAAATCACATGATGATGTGAACTAGATTATTGACTCTAGTTCAAGTGGGAGACTGAAGGAAATATGCCCTAGAGGCAATAATAAAGTTGTTATTTATATTTCCTTATATCATGATAAATGTTTATTATTCATGCTAGAATTGTATTAACCAGAAACTGTGTGAATACATAGACAAAACAGAATGTCCCTAGTATGCCTCTACTTGACTAGCTCGTTAATCAAAGATGGTTAAGTTTCCTGACCATAGACATGTGTTGTCATTTGATGAACGGGATCACATCATTAGAAAATGATGTGATGGACAAGACCCATCCGTTAGCTTAGCATTATGATCGTTTCGTTTTATTGCTATTGCTTTCTTCATGACTTATACATGTTCCTCTAACTATGATATTATGCAACTCCCGAATACCGGAGGAACACCTTGTGTGCTATCAAACGTCACAACGTAACTGGGTGATTATAAAGATGCTCTACATGTGTCTCCGATGGTGTTTGTTGAGTTGGCATAGATCGAGATTAGGATTTGTCACTCCGTGTATCGGAGAGGTATCTCTGGCCCTCTCGGTAATGCACATCACTACGAGCCTTGCAAGCAATGTGACTAATGAGTTAGTCATGGGATGATGCATTACAGAACGAGTAAAGAGACTTGCCGGTAACGAGATTGAACTAGGTACGATGATACCGATGATCGAATCTCGGGCAAGTAACATACCGATGACAAAGGGAACAACGTATGTTGTTATGCGGTTTGACCGATAAAGATCTTCGTAGAATATGTAGGAACCAATATGAGCATCCAGGTTCCGCTATTGGTTATTGACCGGAGATGTGTCTCGGTCATGTCTACATAGTTCTCGAACCCGTAGGGTCCGCACGCTTAATAATCGATGCTGATTTGTATTATGAGTTATGTGATTTGATGACCGAAGTTTGTTCGAAGTCCCGGATGAGATCATGGACATGGCGAGGAGTCTCGAAATGGTCGAGAGATAAATATCGATATATTGGAAGGTTATATTCGGACACCGGAATGGTTCCGAAGTGTTTCGGGTATTTTCTGGAGTACCGGGAGGTTACCGGAACCCCCCGGGGAAGTAATGGGCCTTAATGGGCTTTAGTGGAAAGGAGAGAAGGGCCTCAAAGGGTGGCCGCCCCCCCCCCGTGGGCTGGTCCAAATTGAATTAGGAGGGTGCGGCACCCCCCTCTTTCCTTCTCCCCTCTTCTCCCTTCCCTTCCTTCTCCTAGTTGGACTAGGAAGGGGGGGGCGAATCCTACTTGGATCGGGAGTCCAAGTAAGACCCCCCCCCTTGGCGCGCCCCCTCTAGGGCCGGCCTCCTCTTCCCCCTCCTTTATATACATGGGAAGGGGGCACCCCAAAGACACACCAAGTCTTCTCTTAGCCGTGTGCGGTGCCCCCCTCCACAGTTACACACCTCGGTCATATCGTCGCAGTGCTTAGGCGAAGCCCTGCGTCGGTAACTTCATCATCACCGTCGCCACGCTGTCATGCTGACGGAACTCTCCCTCGTCCTCAGGCTGCTCAAGAGCTCAAGGGACGTCATCGTGTTGAACGTGTGCTGAACACGGAGGTGCCGTACGTTTGGTGCTTGGATTGGTTGGATCGCGAAGACGTTCGACTACATCAACCGCGTTACTAAACGCATCCGCTTTCGGTCTACGAGGGTAGGTGGACACACTCTCCCCTCTCGTTGCTGTGCATCTCCTAGTTAGAGTAGGATTTTTTTTGAATTACCACGTTCCCCAACAGTCTGTAGTCGGATCGTCAAAGTCGTCTCCACCAAATCGATAATTATCATCTCATCGAAATATCGGGACCCTCGCCTCTATCAACTGGTATCAGTTTTTAGGTTGCTCGGTGAGATTTTCCAGTTTTTCGTAGTTAGATTGCATCTGTTCTTCATACCTAGAGTCCAAGAAAAAAGCCACAAAAAAGAGTTAGATTAGTTCATCTGTATCCCACACAGTCTGAGCCTTTCGCTATTATCACTTAGTTTTTGCATTGTTGAATTTTTGGTTGAATCGTGTGTCGAGTTGCTAGTTTTAGTGTCTAAACTTTTAGAGTTTCGAGTTCTAGTCACGTTTTATTCACGCTGCATACGCATACACCATTGTCCACTTCATAGTCATCTTCCGCTGTCACATATTATTTCCACCGCCGCTCGTCATCCATCTGTTGTTGACGTACATCACCATCGCCTCCAAATTTTTGTACACCATCATATGTGTGTGTCTTGCCATTATCATAGTTTCGAAGTATAGGACAAGAACAAAAAAAGGGCAGGATTTTGTTTGTGATCAGATCTTGTTCATCGGTTGGAGAAAAAAACAGTACAGATCTATTTGCTTCGGTTGGTTCATTGATGCCCACGTCATGCATGTGCTTAACTCACGAAGAGAAAGTTTCCTTGGGTTGCTAGTCACGTGGAGATAGGTCCTACAAAATTCTGATAGAAAAAAAGAGAATTGTCTCCCACAAAATAGGAGTAGTTCGGAGACGCAAAAGTAGTAGGAGAGAATCACGTGGCTGTTATTATTTTGAGGAAGCTGAGATTGATTCGATTTCTTTCCTAGTTTGCCACATTTAGAACTTCGGATCAGCAGAAAAAGAGAGAGAATCAGATCGAATCCTCCTGGTTTGGTAACTTCGGATCAGCAAAAAAGAGAGAGAGAGAATCAGACTGAATCCTCTTGGTTTGGTAGCTTCGGATCAGCAAAAAAAACGAGAATAAAAGGCAAGCTTGGTGCGGCCTAAAAGAAAGAGACAATGTTTGGCAAGGAATAAAGTGCTAATTTGTGGTTTTGGTTTAATAGAAAAAAAAGAAAAGCTATTTTTCCTTGCTCGTTTTGGGGAAGATAAAAAAGGAGAATTTAAAGAGTACGATTCCTGCCTTGTTTGGATTGTTTTCTTTGGAATACGTGACGGTACTACTACCAATTTCGTTTTGGCTATTCTAGCCCGTAAAAACAAGAGCCAATTTATTTTGGAAAGTTGGATCAGCTGCTGATATGGGGATCTTTTTGCAGAGGAAAGTTTGGACGTGTTAAAAGGAAAGAAGTCGAGAAAATAAACTTACTAGATTTTTGTTGGGATCTGCGCCCCAAAAAAGGCATAGTGTGTTGGTCTTTGGTCTGATTTTGCGGGGAGTTTTCTAAGGCGTTTGACCGCAAAAGAAAAGACAACAGCAAGGAAAGAGCACTTGCGTTGTTAGTTTGGATCTTGGAAAGAAAAGAAAAAGGTGGAGAGAGAAATTGCTTGGGTGCACACGCGAGGGAGAACATTACAGACAGTACGCTGACTTGTTTGGTGATTTGGGCAGTTTTGTTTCGTGGCTGGAAGCTAGTTCCAGATTTATTTCTCTGCTCTGTGCATCTATCTGATTTTTCATTGCATGCACCGCTTCACGTCAACTCTTATTCGTTCGCCACCACAATATTATTGACACCTTGCTTGCTCTGTCACTTCACTTTATACAATATCTGTAAGTTTTTTTTGCGGTTGTTCCTTCGCGTTGCCGTGTGATTTCACTGATGTCTTAGGCTAGCGTCTCTAGTACAGTCTAGCCTAGTACCAGCACTTGACCACTTTGAACGAATTTTCAGCTTGCATTAATTAACGTGGTTGTAGCATTTTTTCACATATATAAAGCCAACCCAGCTCCACATATTTCTACACCGTACATACATGCGTTCACCTGGCAATCGCTTTACCCAACTTTTGGAGTTATTTAACACCGCTGGTTGCCGGCCACCACCTGCTGCATGGTAAGAACTTGTAAGACATTGATATTTGCTATACTGTGAGCGTTTACCACCACATCCTAGTAGTCCATAGGAACATTATTCTCAGATTTTGTTTCTTGTTTTCTACTAAATATGGCAGGTTCCAGAGTCAGTTGGGCTTCATCGATCGTGGGAGACGTGCCACCACCTCCGAAAATACAACCACCGTCACAAGAGGCGCAAAGACATCAGAATGCGCACAATCAGGTTCTTGTTTCCGAGCCACCTGTTAATGGTCGTTTTAAGCCTGATTTATATATTGAATGGAAGTTCAAAATAAATGCTATATTTGCTTCCCATAATTTTTCTGAACGTCAAAAAGTTAAGCTCGCGGTTGGTACATTCACTGGTATTACTACTGTTTGGTGGAGTGAACATTGTCGGTTATACCCTGATTATGTACCTAATACTTGGGATGATTTAAAACTTGTCATGAGAGATAGATTTGTCGATGTATATTATACTCGTGGCATGATTAGAAAACTACAACATTTAAAATAAGGTAGTGACACCGTAACAAAATATTATGATGAATTACAAACTACCTTGTTGCACTCCTTTTTAGAGGAAACTGAAGATAATTTTATGGATAGATTTTGGGGAGGGTTAAACCATGATATTCAGGAGATACTAATGCATGAAGAGTGTTATCCTATGGACCATTTCTTTCATCTTGCTTGCAAAGCTGAACAGGAAATAAAACAACGTGCTGCTCACAAGGAGAATAAGATTAAGGTGCACATTCCAAGAGACGATACGGTTGTTCCTTCAACTACTAGGCGTACTATGAAAACCACATCCGTGGTTGTGAGGACTACATCACCTCCACCATGTGACACATCACCTCCGAGAGTGCCTACATCATCTGAGTTGATCATAAGAGGTAATGACAAAGGTACCAATCTTCCACCTCCACATGAGTATGATGAATGCCTTGTCAAATTAATTGAACCATGCGATGAGCTACCCACTACTTTGATCACACCAGCTATTCTAGAGGACTATGTTCATGATTTTACTTTTCCATGCGATCAAACACTTTTGAGTGAACCCATTGAATTAACTATTGATGCGAAAGAACCATGTGAATCAGGGAATAAATCATATTTGTATCAAATACGTTTGAAAATAGTTATGCCAATGTTTAATCATTTTGATATGACCTCTAAACTTGGTGATGGTTCATCAAGGTTGGGATGGTTTAATGATGAGCATTGCCAATATTTTGTTACGATTAAGAGCTTCACTTATATGTGCAAACTGAGTTGCAATATTTTCATGCCTTTGACTTCTTGTGTTAATATATTGGCTTTATATTTCACGACTTTTGAAGGGTGCTCTTGTATAACCGTGTCACATGTGCCACAACTGAGATCAGTAAAAATGGATGACATATACATATACAACATGTACACCTTGTCTCTTTTGTTAGCCATATTTCAGATTAAGCAACGCCGAGGACGGATTTGTTTTCAAGAAGAGGAGGATGATGAGGACATGGCTAGCACAGTTACACCCACACCCCCTGCTACTATACCTATTGGACCAATAACTAGAGCTCGCGCATGCCAGTTAATTATCAGGTACTTTCGTTTCTTGGTAATATTTCTAATGTTCATGAGAATGTGATGCTGCCTAACTTATATATATCTGTGTTGGTTACAGTTGAAGCACCTAGTATGGACAAGAAGAATGAACACTGGAGCATGGTCAAGCACTATGATGAAGGCGTGCGCGAAGGGAACAAGAGCGGAGTTTCCGGAGGAGATTTCCGCATTTTGAAGCCACCATGATGACATACAAGAAGATGGACGAAATATACAACATGTCTTAGACAAATTTCGTCCATAGCTTATTATTGGTGTTGTGCCATCTTAGTTTTGGGCTAGGCCCATGTACTTTCGAAATAACTGTCATTTGGCTATTTTAGAGTCCATATTATAGGGGAAACGACTTAGGAGGTGTTTTAGTCCCACCTTGCCAAGGGTGGACGAAATCCCCTATCTTTTCCCCTATAAATACAACCCTTAAGGCACCGTTTAGACTTGGGTTTTAATTAGTTAAAAGTTAGCCATTGCTGCAACTTCGTGTACTTCGTTTGTGTCCAACGACAAGACCAAGACCGCTTTTAGAACCCCACTTTTATCAACACTTCATGTATATACGCAATATTCAGATTGCTTTATCATATTATTGCTTGCAGAAATTGACCTTCGTGGTCAGGTTGATCATGCTCCGGCATGGTCAATAACCTCTCGGAGTTGGTTTGGCGATTGCTAAGGCGTAGCATCGTTGCACGTCTATAGTCGGATCGTAAAAGTCATTTCCACCAAATCGATAATTATCATCTCATTGAAAGATCGGGACCATCGCCTCTATCACTGCCCGCTCGATCGTCTGCTCCCACGGCTCGCTCGCTAGCTGTTGCGTCGCTTGCTAAAAGAAACTGCCCGCTTGATTACTTTTTTTCTTCACTCAAAAAATGCTACAGTACGTACTCGTTTTCTTGGAAAAACAAACTGATTTGCTACAGTATGTACTCTTGTCCTTCGAAAAAAGTTTATCGAATTAAAAAAAATTCATCGAATTCGACAAAAGTTCATCGAATTTGAAAAAGTTCACCGAATTCAAAAAAAAGTTCACCCCGTTCGAAAAAGTTCATTGAATTTGAAACAAAGTTCACTGAATTCAAGAAAAAGTTCACCGAGTTCAAAACAAGTTCATCGAATTCGGGAAAAGTTCATCGAATTCTGAAAAAAGTTCATCGAAATCGAAAAAAAGTTCACTGAATTCGAAAAAAAGTTCACCGAATTTGAAAATAGTTCATCGAATTTGATAAAAAAATTCAACAATATTAAATAAGAAGTTCACGGATTTGAAAAAGTTCATCGAACCTAGGAAGAAGAAAAAGAAAAAAGAAAAACGAAACAGAAAAACACAAACAAAAAATAAAGAAGAAGAAAAGACATAATTATATGAAAGTTAGCACCTCAGTTGTGGATGGCGCGATGGTTTCTGCAGCCTAATTAATCAGTACTATTAATCAGGACGTCCGCAGTACCAATCAATCGGCTGATCTTTGAGAAAGACCAGCCCCCTTGCCAACCGTTCGATCACATGCGCATAGCCGTTCGATCACATGTTGCAGTCCGTCTTTCCTCCGCTCGCCTCGCATCTACCGGGCACCCCGCTCGTGACAAATCCAACAGCACACCGGTAGTGCTGCGTCGCTCACTCGCCGGAGTGCAAATCGTAGGTTGCAATAGCCCAGCCGTCATAACACATATGCAAGACACCGTGGTCCCGATGATGCTCCAATACAACACTGGTGGCCCAGTGATGCGACAATATAGCACCGGCGACGCTCCATAGCAACACCGGCGGCCCCCGATGACGCTCCATAGCAACACCGCTGCCTCGATGACGCTCCATAGCAACGCCGACGATGCTCCAATACAACATTGCTGGCCTAACGACGCTCCATAGCAACACCGGCGGCCATCGACGACACTCCATAGCAACACCAGCGGTCCCCGGCGACGCTCCATAGTAACACCTACGTGTTGCGTTGCAGCTCCGCCGTCGGCGCACAACACCACGCCCCGTTGCACTGCAGCTACATCACTCACCATCGTGTTGCACTGTAGCTCCGCCGACGACGCGCAGCACCATGGCCATTGCACTGCAACTCCACCGCCGATGCATGGTTGTTGCACTGCAGCTTCTCCGCCCACCACTGATGTGTTGCACTGCAGCTCTACCGTCGCTGCGCAGCGGCACGCCCGTTGAACTGCAGCTCCGCCGCCCACCGACGACGGAGCAGCCCGCGCCCCCCGGCTCACATCACCGAGCCCGCCTTGCAGCACGGCACATGGCTGCCCGTCTACCCTGGCGCCCCAGCCACCGTAGATGGTTTTCCCTACGACACCAGCGGCGGCAGCAGAGAAAAAAAGCAAGGCCATGGCGAGGAGCAGTACGAGAGAAAGCCATGGAGAGAAGAAAAGGGGATTGCGTTTCGGTGAAAGGACAGGGATGGGATTAGTGGTTCCCGTGAGATAAGGGGAGTGGACACGAGGCGTGTCTAGCAAGCGGTTTACATGAGTAGAAAATCAGTCGGTTGATTTAGATTGTTTTCCTTTTTTTTAAGATAGGACGTCCGCAGTTCGACTCCCAGTAATAGCAGATTTTTTTTGTGTGTGATTAACACAGGAGAAAAAGCTAGATGGGCCGGCCCAGCGGAGCAGGGGTATGCGCCCATTTGCGGAATGTACTGTTGTATCGGGCACAGAGGGCGCCGAATAGGATTTAGCCAAATCTCCTTCCGTCCTCTCCTCGTGAGTCGCGGCCTCGTAGACAAATCTTCCCTGTCCCGACGAAACCCTAACCCTAGATCGCCAGCCCGCCCGCCATGGATCTTCTCCAGTCCTCGTACGCGCCTGGCGACGCATCCTCGCCGGAGGACGAGTCGCTCTCCTCCCCGGACACCTCCCCGCTCCGCCTCCCCTCCAAGTCCGCCGCCCCCGCCGTCGATGAGACAGCGCTCGCGCTATCCGCCGCCGCCGCTTCCACCTCCCGTCCTCTCGACCCCTCTCTCCACCTCATCCCCTTCAACCCCACCGCCGACCAGCTCTGGGCGCCCGTCCTCGGTCCTCAGCACCCCCACGCGCCCATCTCATCCGCCTCTGGTCACCGTAACCACAAGCTCGGTCACGTCGAAGACGCAGCGCTCCTCCCCTTCCTCTTCGACGAGCAGTATAACACTTTCCATCGCTTCGGCTACGCATCTGACCCCTCCGGCCTCCACATCATCGGTGACGCGCAGCCACAGGCGCCCGACCTCGACACCGTCTACAACCTCCCTCCTTCTGAGCACAAGCGCCGCCGCATCCAATCCAGGGAGGAAAACCACGAGCCCCTCCCCCCAGAGGCCCAAAACCCTGCATCCGACGAGTGGGTCGTGCACAACAAACAGAGTCCCTGGGCTGGCAATCGGGAGGGCCCGCCTGTGGAGCTCACGGACGAGCAGAGACAGTACGCCGAGGCACATGCGGCCAAGAAGGCTGAGAAGGAGGCACGAGGCGAAGGGAAGGAGAAAACAGAGGTGGTGGTCAAGAGCACCTTCCATGGGAAGGAGGAGAAGGACTACCAGGGACGATCGTGGATCACTCCACCCAAGGATGCCAAGGCGACCAACGAGCGCTGTTATATTCCCAAGAGGTGTGTACATGAGTGGATTGGACACACCAAGGGGGTCTCAGCGATCAGATTTTTTCCCAAGTATGGCCATCTATTGCTGTCTGCAAGTATGGATTGTAAGATTAAAATTTGGGACGTGCTTGAGTCGAAGACATGTATGCGGACTTACATGGGGCACTCCAAGGCGGTACGGGATATATCGTTCTCTAATGACGGTAGTAAGTTCTTGAGTGCTGGCTATGACCGGAATATTCAGTATTGGGATACCGAAACTGGGCAGGTGATCTCAACCTTCTCTACTGGTAAGGTACCTTATGTCGTGAAGCTCAATCCTGATGAAGATAAGCAGCATATTCTCCTTGCTGGGATGAGTGACAAGAAGATTGTGCAGTGGGATATGAAGTCAGGGCAGATCACACAGGAATATGATCAGCACTTGGGGGCGGTGAACACTATTACCTTTGTAGATAATAATAGGAGGTTTGTGACATCTAGCGATGACAAGTCTCTTCGTGTGTGGGAGTTTGGCATCCCTGTAGTTATTAAGTATATCAGTGAGCCGCACATGCACTCCATGCCGTCTATTGCAGTACACCCGAACTCTAACTGGCTGGCAGCACAGAGCTTGGACAATCAGATACTGATATACAGCACCAAGGAAAGGTTTCAACTTAATAAGAAGAAGAGGTTTGCAGGCCACATTGTGGCAGGTTATGCTTGTCAGGTGAGCTTCTCTCCTGATGGGAGGTTTGTGATGTCAGGAGACGGTGAAGGTAGTTGCTGGTTCTGGGACTGGAAAAGCTGCAGGAGATTCAAGACATTGAAGTGCCACAATGGAGTTTGCATTGGATGTGAGTGGCATCCGTTGGAGACTAGCAAGGTTGCAACATGTGGATGGGATGGCGTCATAAAATACTGGTAAGTTGACAAGATAAACATATGAAAACACCTTATATTTTATTCTGCAGTTTTTAACAGATTTGTACTAGTGCACCATTGCTGTTTAAATTGTTTCAGTAAGTAGTTATTGAAATTCATGGGGCCCACGTTGGATTTAGATTGTGCAGTAGGTCTTTTAGTATTATTGTAATAACACTTTCCCCTTCTGTATTTTATTTTATCCATACTGTTTTATTTAGCTGGAAGGGTAGTTTAGTTTGCAATTGCAGTAACGTCCATTACATTCAGATTATCAAGACCACACAAACTTGATTATGATGTCCTTGCAAAAACTTATGGCTAGAACTTGTGTAATATACTCCCTCTGTCCCATAATATAAGAACGTTTTTTGCACTACACTACTGTAAAAAACGTTCTTATATTATGGGACGGAGGGAGTAGTAGTTATGTGCCTTACCTAGGGCATGTTTACTTCATTGTTATGTTTTGATGAACTAGACATCTCTACCTCTTTGCTCTAAATATTCTTTTGTTTATTTTGTTACTGATTGTGTTGGCTCCTTGGTGCTCCCTTATCTACCATTTCTTGATGCTTTTGCTGTTGACCTGATGCTGTTATGATGATTGGTTGTACCTGGACAAGTGCTGCGTGAAGTCGGATCTATTCATTTTACCCACTTATCTGATCCATCTTCTACATGCCGCTGAAAATTAAACATGTCCTGGATGATATATTTCTACCCCATTTGAAAGAACTTGCAAATTAAAAATTCAGCTTATGCTGATTGGTTGGGTGCAGAACTGGATAAATGAGAATTCTGCCTTTACTTGCTAGTTGCCAAGGGCATTTCCAACGCTGCCCATCAAAACGGACACCCAAAACGTTTCCAACTCTATACATCAAATGCCCGCATCTGTTTTTTTATCCTATATCCAAAACACTTGAAATAAGTAAGATAAATATCATCTTTGGTCCATAATCATTTTGTGTTAATATTTCAATGAAACAATAATTCAAATATAAATATTACGACCCAAACATGAAGTTCTGCAATAAAAAGTTCAAATTTGTGTTCAACTTAGTCGGACATATTTTTTAGTTCTCCACTCCTATCGCCCACAAATGCCGAATCACATCATTCTGGAGTTGCTCGATGGCGAATCTGTTGATGCATTTGGATAAGTTCGTCGAACGTCGTCAGATTCTGCTCGGAAGATCAATAGGATCACCCATTTGCTCAAATTCAAGATCATGGCGTATTGCGTCACCCTCATCCTCCACAATCAGGTTGTGCATGATCACACAAGCTGTCGTCACCTCCCACAACGTCTCTTTGCAGTTCATCGAACAACTGCAAAACAGGCTTGGAGCACTCAAATGCCCTCTCGACATCCTTTCTAGCTTCTTTGTCTTTGGGCAAAGTGAGATCTTTTCTTACCCCTTGTCTCAAAGATGGTCTTGATGAAGGTCGCCTCTTGATGAAGGTCGCCCACGAAGGATAGATAACATCACAAAGATAATAGCCCATGTTGTACTCATGGCCTTATATTTTAGTCTATGTTACTTTTATATGTTGATAGGTGTTTCTTTGGTTTGCTGCGGATAGATTCTCATGTCAACCTGCGGATTCGTTAATGTATTTGTTTTCCTGTAAAATTGCTCATATGTAGAATCTTACCTCGACAATTTGATGATTGTTGAGTTTATTACATTTGCAAGAATAATTTTTGATGCAGCTTTTTTGTTCTTAAGTTGTGTTAAAGTAAGTGCCTGTGTCTAAAATCGTGGAGATAAACAAAATGTATGAAGGATCTATTGTAGGAGCTATACTTTATCTGGTGTTTGCCCGAATAACTATATGCATATTTCTGCTTAAAACCTCATTTCTGTTTTTCTCTCTCTATTAATTGTGTTATTTCCTTGCAATTTTCTTTACTTGTGGTGTGGCATTAACTCTTTTGTACAACTTGCAGGGATTAAAGATTTGGCAATTTAGGCAGAAACATTGCTCGAGATGCTGCAAAGCCCACATGCCAATTGAATTCACAAGGATTCAACTTTCAGTTGAGACTGTAAGCCCACATGCCTGGCTGGAAAGTTTCGATGTCACTAGTGAAAACATGAGAGAACAGAAAACAGGCCCATATATTTCCAACTACCGTCTAGTTCATAGTAATGTACTGTGTACCATACATGATGCACCATTCAGTTTTTCAACTTTACTTTACCTTCACTTGTAGGACTTCGGTTTCAGTGTATCTTCGTTTTGCTGGTGCAACTTTTGTACTACCCGAGTGACAAAATCTGCACTGATTTCTGGGAAATGTTCCCAGCGAAATCCCCTCCTTAATGCTCCAATCAGTCTGTAACAAAATACTAATAATATTTGATTCTTTGGCTACGATTGTTATACTCCCTGCGCTTTCCTTTTAGTATAATATTAGTAAGATGCCCGTGCTATGCTACGGGCTAAGAAATGATTAATACAATAATATTTAAGATATAATCAAGAGACTCGTACGCGACATTGATCAAAACGACCATATATCGTTGATAGGTGCACAACTGAATATACGGTTTCCAACTGATAACCCCTTGGTTCAAGCCAAAGATTTTCTCCTCCATCTTCATTTTACAAGAAGACTTGGTGTTCTTCCTACTCGGGTTTCTCAATGCTTGCCCTGTCCTATATTGAGGGGCATAGAGCATGCGGCAAATAGATAATCCATCCACATACGTTTGACAATTATGGCGACTCGGATCTCTGAGTCCAAATTAATCTATGTCTCCAGCTCCTCTTTGCTAATGGTACCTCGTGGATCAGAGAAAAGTGATGATGCAACATTCCCAACCACTTTGCATGATTTAAAATGAAACAAGTAACTTAGGCCAACTTCAACGCACGCGAGCACACGGACGGTTGTTTTGTCCTATTTGCATATGTTTACGTCAAAAAAATATGCCCATGTTTGGCTTTTGTCTAAGGCTCCAACGTGGTCGACTCATCTCAAAAAAGTGTCCGACCGCGTCCTCACAGCGCCCGCCTGCGCCTTGCCCACGCTCACCCGCGAGCTCGCACGGCCCCCTGCCGCACCCACCTGCGCTATCGAGCTCGCACGCCCGCCTCGCCCGCCCGGCCGCTCTCCCACGCTCCCCCGTGCTCGCCCAACGGGGTTGCTGCAGCAGCGCCCGATGCTGTCGTGGTTCAGGTCACCTGGCGCCGCTGCGCCCGCATGCTTGCCAGATCCAGTTCGTATCCCACCGCCTCGTCGCGTCCTCGCCCTGCCCGCTCGTCATGTCTTGCCCGCCCGCCGCGCCCTGGATCGGGATGAGGTGTGGCCCTCCAAGAGCGCTCGACTGGGGAGGCAGGGGCGCCGCCGTGCCTGGCCTTGAGCGGCGTCGGAGGAAGCGTCGGAGGCCTCGAATGCCTAGCGTTGCTACTTGTGGGCGGCGTGGACGGGGAAGAGAGAAAAAGGTGAGAGAGAGGTGGGAGGTGGGTGGGTGTGTGATAGGTGGGCCAGGCCGCACATGCAGCGGACATAGTCGGATAACGGAGACACATAAAATGTCCGGTTTGTGTCCCCTTCATACCCAAATCACGAGCAAGTTTGATAAAAAATGAGGTTGAACAAATACAGAACGGACAAAATAATGATATGAGGTCTGCGGTTGGGTCATTGTTTTTATCCATTAGACACAATAGGACACGTATGGACAAATGGGGTCGTGCATTGTCCACGTAACAACCTACAATGCCTGCATTCCATGTAGCCAATCCGAGCAGCTGTATCGTTCTCCATAGCTCGAGAACCTGCTCCGCGCAACCCAATGGTGAATTCTCCCAGTCCCAACGCATTGGAGCAGCACACACATGGTTCATCTAGCTGCCGGCCGACTCCTCCCAAGTACTGCCTGCTGTTGGCTTGCTCACAGCATGCGCTAGCTTGACGACCACCATCTTAGTGCTCGTTCTAGTACTGCTCATGTACCTGGTGTCCGTTGGTAGAGGTTTCCATCTGTTTGGTGGGGTAGTTTGCCCCTATAATCGGTCCACATAACAGAAGGCTCAGATTAGAACAAGCACACACTCACGGAAGACACCAGAACCTACTGCAGCTGGAAACTTGCAGAAAGGACCTCCAAACAAAGAAGAATACAACCACGCCCCTGGAGGCCCCAAAGACAGCCGCACGCATCTGGCCGCTGTCGCCGTCGACGCCGCGAATCCATCCGTGGGCTGGAGAAGCGCCTTGCAGGAAGCTGCGTTGTGTGAGACGCAACGGAAGCCACTACGAATAGAGGCACCAAACTGATGAATGCTATTAGCCGAGAAGACAGCCCGCGCTCCACCGCCCTGGATCTCCTTCTCCGGCGAGAAGGGCCACCAGATCCCTCGTCCAGCTAGCTACAAACCGATCTCTAGAACAGCTGGCATCTGCAAGTCGCCGTGAACCAAACCTTAGGTGGCCATCGCCGCCGCAGCACCTGTACAACTCCTCACTAGCCCAGTGGCAGCTCCAGGGCGAGAACCACCGAGGCAGGATGGGGCCGGAGGACAAAAGGCCAGAGTCGATGTCGTCACCGCCGCCTCAACAACGCCGACCAGACCATACAGGCGCGAGATGCGGCAGAGGCGAGGACCACTTTATTGGACGCGACGGCGCCGCCCAACCAACCCCTAGCTACACGCCAGCGGAGTCCCGGAGCTGCCCCACGCCACCCGAGGCCAGGCGGAGGCGAAGAGGAGCGGGAGATTGCCGGTGAAAAATCTCCTCTCGGTCGCTCCCTCGACTGAGCGGATAGGTATGTTTCTGCATAAGGGAAGCTGGGTTGTCGTTGGATGGACATCCGATGGTCTAAAATGATGCAGGGCAGAAACACCATCACCACCAACTGAGAAATTCTTAAGAAGTTGCTCCCCACTTCTACCTATTCTCTCAACATGCACACTATCCACATCATCACCATGCCACATCATCAATACTAAATAGGAACAACCCACTAACTCATCCTATATACTTAAGAGACTCAACTCCACTATATTTTCTATCTCAACATGCAAGCTATCCACCTAAGCAACCCTGTCACATCATCAACTCTTAATATTAGAAAAGATGGCACATGCAAGCACATGCAACCCAATACTAAATGCTCAAATATTTCACCAAATCAACTAGAAAAATGAACGCACATAAGGCTTATGACCGGACCAGGCTATGATAACTAGCAAGCACATGCAGACCATTACTCTAGCCCACATGCATCCCATTATTAAGTGCTCGCCGAAACTGATGGAAGCCTACGAGACTAATTTGCACTGTCTTCTCCCCTTCATGTTCTAATGCTCACGTATATCTTTTGCCCTTCCTATAAACTCCACAAGATGAATCCTTTGGCACATGCAGCCCAATACTAAATGCTCAAATATTTCATCAAATCAACTAGAAAAATGAACGCACACAAGGCTTATGACCGGACCAGGCTATAATAACTAGCAAGCACATGCAGACCATTACTCTAGCCCACATGCATTCCATTATTATGTGCTCGCCGAAACTGATGGAAGCCTACGAGACTAATTTGCACTGTCTTCTCCCCTTCATGTTGCAATGCTCACGTATATCTTTTGCCCTTCCTATAAACTCCACAGGATGAATCCTTTCCCTGTCACAGTCCTCCCACATTCCTTGCCATGCCAGCATGCACAAGCGATGGCGTCGCCATGGTTCAACAAGATGGTCTTCTCGCCAGCCGGTGTGGACGACGTCACCACAAGTTGGAGATCGATGCCGCGCTACCACACCACGCCTGGACGGCACCGCTGCGTGCCTGCAGCGCGTCGACGGCACCCGTAGCGCCTCCCCGTTGCACCGCATCGGCTTCGCCTGACCCGGCGCCACCCCGGATCACGCCACAACAGACCCGCGGCGGGTTGATGGCACCACAGCAGCGACTTCCAGTGCCCCACATCAGCTTCGCCCGGCCGTGCACATCGGATTCGCCCGTCCGCGGATGCACTCCATGCGCACCCGGGGTCGTAGCAGCTCCACCAAGGATAGGACCTCCTCCCTTTGCTCCGGCGTGGAGCCTGACGAGCCAGTGGGCATGGCTTGCACTCGAGAGGAATAATATGTGCTCTTCGTTCTCGGAATCAGCCCAATGTTTTAAATAGCGGGCTATGGGAAAATAGCAGCGGGCATCCAAATCAGCTATAGCGGAGTTATAGCGGGCTATTTGTGAACGCGACCATTTAGCGGCACCCTGCTGAAAAGGCTATATAGCGGAGCTATAGCCGGCTATTTAAAACACTGAATCAGCCTCAGCTTGCCTCACGAAATTAATTAGCCTAATTTGATCTACATAGCTAACTCGACCTTGCATGTTACAGGTATAAAATCTGCCTCAAAGTTTCACAACTCGTGTCACTGCTCCATGCTCCTCACCTTGCATGTTATACGGAGGTGCTGAGGTTATACCTGATTTCTCACCCATAAATTTTCAAGTAAGAAATTCTTGATTTTGGATCCATCTGGGTGGCCCATACAATGAATCATCTCACCTTACCAAGATTAACTTTCTGTTTCTTTATTTTATTCTTACATACTCAACTGATTTTGCTTAAGTTTGTGCATTTGTTGTTCTATCTTCCATGCTTCCACGCCAAGAAATATTGCTATTTCATTTCCATGGAAATTTATAGTTTCTAGAGATAATTTTTCTTCAACAGGTAAAATTTATGTCATTGTTTCTAGAGCAGGAACTTGCTTTTTCAACTAACTTGGCATCTCTACTCCTTTAGTACCAACCTGGCTCACTGAATGGCTCCAAGGTCAAAACAAGCTTTGAGGTTGAGGGCGTGGATCCAAACCACCTGCAAATTTATTTATTTTTGTATTGGGAGTATTTGATATGTTAAGGTGCTATTTCCAGTGCCGTTTTTATTTTTGGGTGGTGCCCTTGCTAATTGTCTTAATGCTTCATATAGAATATAAAAATACGCATGAAATGCAGACACTTCCCTCATCTTTTTACCTTCAGCTATACATTTTTTTAACAAACCTTCAGCTACACATAGACATAGGTATAGTCCTTTTCCTGCTCAAGTACCAGGTGACTCAGATGTTGCAATCATCTTCATCATTGCTTCTTCCAAGCACCTTATTTTATTTTATTTTGCTACTGTAGATTTTGTTTGATTAACAAAGACGAGGCCCTACTACCTGCGATGTTTCCATAGCATTGTTTCCAATTGTTTGTTATCTCATATTATGGTTATGAGAAGATACAACTATTTAATGTAACAACTATTTTTACAATTGCTGATATGAACTACTTGGCTATACTTTGTAGAACTTATGTACTGACATGCATAAGATTGATTTACAACAAGAGTCTAACATAATCTACAAGAAGTATCTCAAAATGGCAATATATACATAACCTTTCATGGCGTCTCCATTCCATATCTTTTCTTAATTTGCTTATATACATTAGACTTATTTATTCCTATGGGATCACTTATGTCATATCACTGTATTTAGTAAAAACAATGATACACTTCGCTATCTTTACAACTATACTACAAGTACTATGTACATTGCAGTTTTTTCTCCTATATATAAGAGACCTGCCATGCGAACAAATTTAGTCAACTTATGTATTCTCATGCGCATAGGACTAAGAGTTCCTACAGCAACGCGCAGGGTATCATCTAGTTTTATAGTAGTAGAGATAGGTTTGTCTTCAGTCAAACTTCCCAACTTTCCAAAGTCCGACCTAGTTTATACTCCCTCCCAAAATATAAGAACTTTGTACAGTCTTTGATGCATGACTTTGACCATTGATATGACTTTGACCACTAATATATACTCCCTCCGTTCCATTATACAAGGTGTATTTGTTTTTTCATAAGTCAAACGAGTGCACATTTGACCGACTTTTTAGAAAAAATATATCAACATCCACAACACAAAATTTATATCATTTGATCCATCATGAAAAGTAGTTTCATGTTTTATCTATTAGGTATTGCAGATGTTATTATTTTATTCAATAATCTTGGTCAAACTTCCAAGCGGAAATCAACACACCTTATATTCTGGAACCGAGGGAGTATCAAAATGCATGATTTTTTTGACAGAAAGACTGCAAGGGAACCCCCTACAGTATAATTGGTGCAACAACCTCAAATTGCAAGTACCATTTCTTGAACCTGGTGGGTGGGAAGGCATCAGCCCTTTCCCACCACTAGGCTATGCCTTAGTCTGCCAAAATGCATGAATTGAACATGTATAAATGGTGTAGTCCTATTTTTCTTGCAAAATAATTTTATTTCATATATCCGTATACTAATTTTTATAGACATACAATAAGTGAACATTATAGTCAAAGTTTTTTTGACCATGGAAACTACATGGCTTGCACCCCACAACATATTTTATTGAAAGAAAAGAACAACATAATATTTTATTGAAAGAAAAGAATAGCATATGTACATAAATACAAGTTCCACAAGAAGCGAAACAAAGAAAAATAGAAAACTAATCTACAGTCTTATATTTTGGGAAAGAGGGAGTAAAAAAATACCATTACTCATAGTTTCAAATCAATATCATTAGATTCATTGTGGAATATACTTTTGTATATACTTGGTTGGTATTGTAGAAGTTTGCATTTTTAAATATATATTTGGTCATATTTTGTGAAGTTTGACCTGAAACAAGCCTATTATGTGTAGTAGAAAGAAACACTTGCCCGTGAAGAGAAAAAACCAAAACAAAACCTTCCACGGATTTACATCATAGGAATATATTTTGTCCGAAATTACTTGTCTTAGATTTGTCCAGATACAGAACTAGGTTTGGCGTTTGATTCATAGCATTGGCATTGGAATCCTTAGGAATTTTTTCCATTGGATGAATTTCTGATCTTGTTAGCAACTTTGCATGTTCTACGTGGTCAATCATCCAAATAGCGTCAAGTTTATATCCGCCCACAAGTGTTGCCAATATTTTTGGTCACTGATTGGACGGTATTTCAAATAGGTAAACACTATTGAGGGTGGGAGCGTATGACTTACTATGGTCGCTTTGGCTATGTAGAAATGATTTTGTTTTTAATGACCAAAATGCTTCTCCTCTGCTGGCTATTTTTTGTTGTACGCACCCGCTTCGTACGTGGTCTATGCTACAACGAGCGAAGGTCCAACCGCTGTTTAAAGCGGTGTGTACGCGGATGGAGCAGGTGGCTACGTGATAAAGGCAAAGGTGTCCCATCTTTTGATGAGATGGTGGCTATCATTTTTGGTGAAGTAGACTTTGATGATCCGACTATGAATGTGCGAGGATGTCGCGCCTTAGCAATCGCTAAACAACTCCGAGAGGTTATTAACCACACCGGAGCATGATCAACCTGACCACGAAGGTCAATTTCCTGCAAGCAAACGAAGAACAAACAAGAAACTGAAATTGCAATCTGGATATTGCGAATATAAGAGGAATGCTTTATTAATGAAGGTGGGGTTTTGTGACGTCTTGGTCTGGTCGTTGAACACAAACGAAGTACGCGAAGTTGCCGCTATGGCGAACTTTTAATCTAAACAAAACCCAAGTCTAAACGATGCCTTAAGGGCTATATTTATAGGGGGGAAAAGAGGGGATTTCGTCCACCCTTGGCAAGGTGGGACTAAAATACCTCCCGGTTCGTTTCCCCTACAATATGGACTCTAAAAACAACTTATAAACTAGTATTTCGAAATTACATGGGCCTAGCCCAAAAATAAGGCGGCACAACACCAATAATAAGCTATGGACGAAATTTATGAAAGACATGTTGTATATTTCGTCCATCTTCTTATATGTCATCATGGTGGCTTCAAAGTGTGGAAATCTCCTTCATAAAGTTCGTTCTTGTTCCCTTCGCGCGTGCATTCATCATAGTGCTTGATCATGATCCAGTGTTCATTCTTCTTGTCCATGCTAGGTGCTTCAACTGTAGCCAACACAAATATATCTAAGTTAAGTAGCATCACATTCTCATGAACATTAGAAATATTACCAAGAAACGAAGGTACCTGATAATTTAACTGGCATGCGCGAGCTCTAATAATTGGTCCAATAGGTAAAGTAGCAGGGGTTGTGGGTGTAACTGTGCTAGCCATGTCCTCATCATCCTCCCCTTCTTGAAAACAAAGCCATTCTCGGCGTTGCTTAATCTGAAACATGGCTAACAAAAGAGACAAGGTGTACATGTTGTATATGTGTATGTCATCCATTTTTACTGATCTCAGTTGTGGCACATGTGACACAGTTATTCAAGAGCACCCTTCAAAAGTCGTGAAATATAAAGCCAATATATTATCACAACAAGTCAAAGTATTGCAACTCAGTTTGCACATATAAGTGAAGCTCAATCGTAACAAAAGATTGGCAATGCTCATCATTAAACCATCACAACCTTGATGAACCATCACCAAGATTAGAGGTCCTATCAAAATGATTAAACATTGGCACAACTATTTTCAAATGTATTTGATCCAAATCTGATTTATTCCCTGATTCACATGGTTCTTTCGCATCAATGGTTAATTCAATGGGTTCACTCAAAATTGTTTGATCACATGACAAAGTCAAATCATGAACATAGTATTCTAAAATAGCCGGTGTGATCAAAGTAGTGGGTAGCTCATTGCATGGTTCATTTAAATTGACAAGGCATTCATCATACTCATGTGGAGGTGGAAGATCGGTACCTTTGTCATTACCTCTTATGATCAACTCAGATGATGCAGGCACTATCGGAGGTGATGTGTCACATGGTAGAGGTGATGTAGTCCTCGCAACAACGGATGTGGTTGTCATATTACGCCTAGTAGTTGAAGGAACAACCGTATCATCTCTTGGAATGTGCACCTTGCGCTTATTCTCCTTGTGGACAACACGCCATTTTATTTCCTGTTCAGCTTTGCAAGCAAGACGAAACAAACGGTCCATAGGATAACACCCTTCATGAATTAGTATCTCCTGTATATCACGGTTTAATTCTCCCCAAAATCTATCCATAAAATCATCTTCTCTTTCCACTAACAAGGAGTGCAACAAGGTAGTTTGTAAATTATCATAATATTTTGTTACGACGTCACTACCTTATTTTAAATGTTGTAGTTTTTTAAGCATGCCACAAGTATAATAAATGATGAGGACATCAATACCATTGTTACACCCACAACCCCTGCTACTATACATACTGGACCGATTACTAGAGCTCGCGCACGCCAATTAAATTACCAGGTACTTTCGTTTCTTGGTAATGATTCTAATGTTCATGAGAATATGATGCTGCCTAAATTGGATACATTTGTTTTGCTTACAAATGAAGGGCCTAGCTTGGAGAAGGATGAACATTGGAGCAAGAACAAGCATGGACTTGATGGCATGCGCAAGGGAGACAAGAACCGAGTTTCAAGTGATGATTTCAGGACTTTGAAACCACCATAATGAGTGCATGAAGCCTTGGACGAAATATACAAGATGCCACTTCATAATTTTCGTCGAGAGGCTATTCTAGGTGCTGCGTCACCTTATTTTTGGGCCAGGCCCATGTAATTTCGAAATACTTTAATATAGGCTGTTTTTAGAGTCCGTATGTGTGGGGAAACAAGAGTTAGGGTGGGTTTTGGACCCCTCCTCCAAGGACCACGAAATCCCCCCCCTCTTCCTCCATATATACAGCCCCAAGGGCATTGTTTAGACTTTGGGGGTTTTGTGTAGATCAAAAGTTCGCCATAGTTGCAACTTCGCGTACTTCGTTTGTGTTCAACGACCAGACCAAGACGTCACAGAACCCCACCTTCATTAATAAAGCTTTCCTCTTATATTCGCAATATCCAGATTGCAATCTTAGTTTCTTGCTTGTTCTTCGTTTGCTCGCAGGAAACAGGCCCTCGGGGTCAGGTTGATCGTGCTCCGGCGTGGTCAATAACCCTCGGAAGTTGGTTTAGCGATTGCTAAGGCACGATGTCTCGCACGTTCGTAGTCGGATCGTCAAGGTCGACTCCCACAGAAGATGATAGCCACCATCTCATCGAAACATCGGGACACCTTTGCCTCTATCAAGTGGTATCAGATTTTCAGGTTGCTCGGTGAGATTTTCCAGTTTTTCGTAGTTTAGATCGAGTCTGTTCTTCATACCTACAGTCCACGAAAAAGCCACAAAAAAATTAGGGTTAGTTCATCATATCCGAACCAATCTGAGCCTTTGTATAATCTTTTTAGGGTTTTTGCTTTGTTGAATTTGCGGTTGCATCGTCGTGGCAAGTTGCTGGTCTTAGAGTCTAGTCTTTTAGAGTTTCGAGTTCTGGTCATAAGTTGTCACGCCACCGCCGCACCATCATCATCGCCCCTGCCAGCTACCACCACCGCTTATCCGCCACCGCTCTGAATCCGTATCCATATACCACCACCAATCTGTATCCATATACCACCACTGCTACCATATACCACCACCGCTGCCATATCCTACCACCATATATCCACCACCAATCCGAGTTCTTTTCATATTAGGTTTGTTTTCGAGATCCATCTTTTTTTTTCCGTTTCGTGTTTCCTTGCTTGAGTAGGTCTCGGAAAAAAAAACTGGGAAAAAATTCTAGGCCAAAATTTCGGCGACCGAAAATATTTTGTTCCTATCCTATTTTTAGGCTTTTCTGAGTCTTTTGAGCCACGTGCCATCATAGTGATTTTTTGTCGCACTTTTTCGTCGTCGTTGCCCTGATTTCCGAAAAAAAGTCAAAAAAAATTTCGTGCCCATCCTGTCAGTTTGACCTGGGAAGAGTTTTGAGACACTCGCCATTATAGTGATTTTTCGCAAAAAAAAGAGCGCCAAAAAAGAGCAAAAAAAAATCCAGCGTGTGCTTTTCCCTTGTTTACGTGCAGCGCCGTGATTTTATTAGTGTTCTAGGCTCGCGTCTCTAGCACGGTCTAGCCTAGGACCAGCACAGTACCGTCGTTGACCGTTTATTCAACTTTGCATCTCTGAATTGATTATTGCTGACCCTTTTTGCTACCATATTATAAGCCTTCCCAGCTCCACATACATCTACGTCGTGCGTTTGACTCTCCCTGGTAATCGCTCTATCCAAGCTTTGAGAGTTTTGACTACAAAGGTTGCCGATCACCGCCTGCTGCTGGGTAAGAACTGGTAAGAATTTAAGATTTGCTTGACGGATTTGTGACACCCACCACCACCACCACTTGTTAGTAGTCTGTAGGATCATATTCTTGTGTGTTTCTATTGCTGCTAACCATGCCAGGATCACAAGCCGACGAGATTGACTGGGAGAACTTAACGAACAAGGAGCTTCATGATAAGTTTCAGCAAATGATGACTGAACAGGTGCAAGATGTGCTGAACAATTTTGAAGAGGCCATGGAGAAGATCGCTGGACTTGAGAAGACGTTCGAAACAAAGCTCGATAACAGATTTAATGAACTGCTTGCGCGTCTTCCATCACCGGCTGCACCTGCCGCACCTCTGCAACAACAACAACAACTACTACCTCCACGTCGCGAAACAGCCCTCCGCCGAGCGAGCCGTGTCCTTCTTCAGCCTAGCCAAACTGTTGGTGCTGCTGTTGATACTTCTGTGGCTCCTGCTGCTGATGCGGAGGATGATTATGCGGGAGATTACGAGGATGAGGTTGATCAAAATCAGAACTATGTGCAACCACTAGCACCACAACCACTAGGTCGTCCACATGCAAATAATGGCAATGTTAGGGCTCCCCCTCAGGTACGAGATGATGACCATCTCCCTAAACTGAAATTGAATATTCCACCATCTGAGGGTAGATATGTTCCTGATATATATCTTACTTGGGAGTTAGAAACTGAACAACGATCTACATGTTTACAATATCATGAGGAGAGACGTGTTCCTGCTGCTGTTTGTGCTTTCACTAGCTTTGCATGTGTTTGGTGGTCTGAACATTGTAGATTATATCCTGTTCCAGCTACTTGGGCTGCTTTGAAAACTGCTATGCGTACTCGTTGGGTTCCGCCATATTATCAACGTGAATTAATTCACAAATTGCAGCGTTTAAGACAAGGAAAAAAATTCTGTAGAAAAATATTATCAGGAATCACAAACTGGCATGCTTAGATGTGGTATTGTTGAGGAGAATGAAGCTATGCCTGCACGTTTTATGGGTGGATTAAATAGAGAGATTCAGACCATTCTAGAGTATAAGGAGTATAATAATATCACTCGTTTATTCCATCTTGCTTGTAAAGCTGAACGTGAAGTGCAGGATCGACAGGCATTGGCGCGAACTAACTTTTCTGCAGGTCGACCTTCATCATGGACACCACGTGCATCCTCTACTTCCACTGCACCATCACCTCCATCAGGTGCCACCTCCAGCCGTGATACAAGAGAGCAGGCACAACCACCACTCTCTGCTAAGAGCACACCTGCCGGGCCTGCGCAGAGCTCTTCTTCTTCCATGGCGTCAATAGGGCACACAAGTGATATTATTTGTCGTCATTGTAAGGGAAGATGATATTTTGCGAGAGAATGCAAATCTCACGTGTGATGATTGCTACCGAGGATTGTGGATATGAGTCCGCTAGTGACTATGATGAGGAGACTTTGGCTCTTATTACACATGAAGAACACAGTGGAGATGATTCTGATCATGAGACGCAATACATGGCTGCTGAAGATGCTGACAGGTATGAATGTTTAGTTGCTCAACGTGTTTTGAGTGTGCAGGTTACACTAGATGAGCAGAATCAGAGGCATAATTTGTTCCATACAAAGGGAGTTGTGAAGGAACGTTCTATTCGCGTCATCATAGATGGAGGGAGCTGCAACAACTTGGCTAGCATGGAGATGGTGGAGAAGCCATCTCTCACCACAAGACCACATCCACATCCTTACTACATCCAATGGTTCAACAACAGCGGCAAGGTTAAGGTAACACGTACTGTTCGTGTGCATTTTAGTATCTCTACATATGCTGATTATGTTGATTGTGATATGGTACCTATGCAAGCATGTTCCTTATTACTTGGTAGACCATGGCAATTTGATAAAAATTCTGTACACCATGGTAGAACCAATCAGTATACTCTTGTTCATAAGGATAAAAATATTACTTTGCTTCCTATGACTCCTGATTCCATTTTGAAAGATGATATTAATATAGCTAATAAAGCAAAACAGGAGAAAAATAAGAGTGAAAATCAGATTGTGGCAAAAGAATTTGAGCAACAAATAAAGCCTAATAATAAACCATCTGGTGTTGCTTCTGAAATTAAATTGAAAAGTGCATGTTTACTTGCCACCAAATCTAATATTGATGAGCTAGATTTTAGCAAATCTGTTTGCTATGCTTTTGTGTGCAAAGAGGCATTATTTTCATTCGAGGACGTGCCTTCCTCTTTGCCCCCTGCTGTCACTAACATTTTGCAGGAGTTTGCTGACGTCTTTCCACAAGACGTGCCACCGGGATTACCACCTATTCGAGGGATTGAGCATCAAATTGACTTAATTCCCGGTGCATCGCTACCCAACCGTGCACCATACCGTACCAATCCAAGGAGACGAAGGAGATTATGCGTCAAGTACAGGAGCTGCTCGACAAAGGTTATATACGCGGATCTCTTAGTCCTTGTGCTGTTCTTATTATACTAGTGCTTAAAAAGGATGGTACGTCGCGTATGTGAGTTGATTGTAGAGGCATTAATAATATTACTATTCGTTATCGTCATCCTATTCCTAGGCTAGATGATATGCTTGATGAATTGAGTGGCTCTACAATATTCTCCAAAGTTGATTTGCGTAGTGGATACCATCAAATTCGTATGAAATTGGGAGATGAATGGAAAACAACATTTAAAACCAAGTTTGGTTTATATGAGTGGTTAGTCATGCCTTTTGGGTTAACTAATGCACCTAGTACTTTCATGAGACTAATGAACGAAGTTTTACGTGCTTTCATTGGACGATTTGTGGTAGTCTATTTTGATGATATACTGATTTATAGCAAATCTTTGGAAGAACATTTGGAACATTTACGTGCTGTTTTTATTGCTCTACGTGATGCACGTTTGTTTGGTAACCTTGGGAAGTGCACCTTTTGCATCGACCGAGTATCTTTTCTTGGCTATGTTGTTACTCCACAGGGAATTGAAGTTGATAAAGCCAAGATTGAAGCTATTGAGAGTTGGCCGCGGCCCAAAACGGTCACACAAGTGAGGAGTTTTCTTGGACTCGCTGGTTTCTATAGGCGTTTTATGAGAGATTTTAGCACCATTGCTGCACCTCTCAATGAGCTTACAAAGAAGGATGTGCCTTTTGTTTGGGGTACCGCACAGGAAGAAGCCTTCACGATATTGAAAGATAAGTTGACACATGCTCCTTTACTCCAACTTCCTGATTTTAATAAGACTTTTGAGCTTGAATGTGATGCTAGTGGAATTGGATTAGGAGGTGTGTTATTACAAGATGGCAAACCTGTTGCATACTTCTCTGAAAAATTGAGTGGGCCTAGTCTGAACTATTCTACTTATGATAAAGAATTATATGCTCTTGTTCGGACCTTAGAAACATGGCAACATTATTTATGGCCCAAAGAATTTGTTATACATTCTGATCATGAATCTTTGAAACACATTAAAAGTCAAGCAAAACTGAACCATAGACATGCTAAATGGGTTTAATTCATTGAGACTATCCCTTATGTCATTAAACACAAGAAGGGTAAAGAAAATGTTATTGCTGATGCATTGTCTCTTCGTTATACTATGCTTTCACAACTTGACTTTAAAATATTTGGTTTGGAGACCATCAAAGATCAATATGTGCATGATGCTGAATTTAAAGATGTATTGCAGAATTGTAAAGAAGGTAGAACATGGAACAAGTTCGTCGTTAATGATGGATTTGTGTTTCGTGCTAACAAGCTATGCATTCCAGCTAGCTCCGTTCGTCTTTTGTTGTTGCAGGAGGCGCATGGAGGAGAACTAATGGGACACTTTGGCGTGAAGAAGACGGAGGATATACTTGCTACACATTTCTTTTGGCCAAAGATGAGACGGGATGTTGAGAATTTTGTTGCTCGCTGCACTACATGTCAAAAAGCTAAGTCATGACTCAATCCTCATGGTTTATATATGCCTTTGCCTGTACCTAGTGTTCCTTAGGAGGATATATCTATGGACTTTGTTTTAGGTTTACCTCGAACAAAGAAGGGTAGGGATAGCATATTTGTTGTCGTGGATAGGTTCTCGAAAATGGCACACTTTATACCATGTCATAAAAGCGATGATGCTGTTAATGTTGCTGATTTGTTCTTTCGTGAAATTATTCGCTTGCATGATGTGCCAAATACTATTGTTTCAGATCGTGATACTAAATTTCTTAGCCACTTTTGGAGATGTTTATGGGCTAAGTTGGGGACTAAACTGCTTTTTAGTACTACTTGTCACCCCCAAACTGATGGTCAAACTGAAGTAGTCAATAGAACATTGTCTACTATACTTAGGGCTGTTTTGAAGAATAATAAGAAAATGTGGGAAGAATGCTTGCCTCATATTGAATTTGCTTATAATCGTTCGTTGCATTCTACTACTAAGATGTGCCCTTTTGAAATTGTGTATGGTTTCCTACCTCGTGCACCCATTGATTTGTTGCCTCTTCCATTTTCGGAGAAGGTTAATTTTGATGCTAAACAACGTGCTGAATTGATCTTAAAAATGCATGAGTTAACTAAGGAAAACATTGAGCGTATGAATGCTAAATATAAACTTGCTGGAGATAAGGGTAGAAAACATGTTGTCTTTGCACCTGGAGATCTTGTTTGGTTACATTTGCGTAAGGATAGGTTTCCTAATTTGCGCAAATCAAAACTAATGCCACGTGCTGATGGTCCTTTTAAGGTGTTAGAGAAAATAAATGATAATGCATATAAACTTGAGCTGCCTGTAGATTTTGGGGTTAGTCCCACTTTTAACATTGCAAATTTGAAGCCTTATTTGGGTGAGGAAGATGAGCTTCCGTCGAGGACGACTTCATTTCAAGAAGGGGAGGATGATGAGGACATCAATACCATTGTTACACCCACAACCCCTGTTACTATACATACTGGACCGACTACTAGAGCTCGCGCACGCCAATTAAATTACCAGGTACTTTCGTTTCTTGGTAATGATTCTAATGTTCATGAGAATATGATGCTGCCTAAATTGGATACATTTGTTTTGCTTACAAATGAAGGGCCTACCTTGGAGAAGGATGAACATTGGAGCAAGAACAAGCATGGACTTGATGGCATGCGCAAGGGAGACAAGAACCGAGTTTCAAGTGATGATTTCAGGACTTTGAAGCCACCATAATGAGTGCATGAAGCCTTGGACGAAATATACAAGATGCCACTTCATAATTTTCGTCGAGAGGCTATTCTAGGTGTTGCGTCACCTTATTTTTGGGCCAAGCCCATGTAATTTTGAAATACTTCAATATAGGATGTTTTTAGAGTCCGTATGTGTGGGGACACAAGAGTTAGGGTGGGTTTCGGACCCCTCCTCCAAGGACCACGAAATTCACCCCATATTCCTCCATATATACAGCCCCTAGGGCATCGTTTAGACTTTGGGGGTTTTGTTTAGATCAAAAGTTCGCCATAGTTGCAACTTCGCGTACTTCGTTTGTGTTCAACGACCAGACCAAGATGTCACAGAACCCCACCTTCATTAATAAAGCTTTCCTCTTATATTCGCAATATCCAGATTGCAATCTTAGTTTCTTGCTTGTTCTTCGTTTGCTCGCAGGAAACAGACCCTCGTGGTCAGGTTGATCGTGCTCCGGCATGGTCAATAACCCTCGGAAGTTGGTTTAGCGATTGCTAAGGTGCAACGTCTCGCACGTTCATAGTCGGATCGTCAAGGTCGACTCCCACAGAAAACGATAGCCACCATCTCATCGAAACATCGGGATACCTTTGCCTCTATCAATAAACATCGACGAATCTATCTCTCATGACAAGTTTTAAATCATCCCAAGTATTAGGTACATAATCAGGGTATAACCGACAATGTTCACTCCACCAAACAGTAGCAAAACTAGTGAAAGTACCAACCGCGGACTTAACTTTTTGATGTTCAGAAAAAATATGGGAAGCAAATATATCATTTATTTCGAACTCCCATTCAATATATAAATCAGGCTTAAAGCGACCATTAAAAGGTGGCATGGAAACAAGAACCTGATTATGCGCATTCTGATGTCTTTGCACCTCTTGTGATGGTGGTTGTATTTTCGGATGTGGTGGCACGTCTCCCACGATTGATGAAGTCCAACTGACTCTGGAACCTGACATAATTAGTAGAAAACAATAAACAAAATTCGAGAAAAATGTTCCTTTGAACTACTAGGATGTGGTGGTAAAATGCTCATAGTATAGCAAATATCAAGGGCTTACAAGTTTTTACCATGCAGCAAGTGGTGACCGGCAACCAGCGATGTCAAATAACTTCAAGAGTTGGGTAAAACGATTGCCAGATGAACATATGTATGCACGATGTAGAAATATGTGGAGTTGGGTTGGATTTATATGTGTGAAAAAAATTCTACAACCACGTTAATTAATGCAAGTTGAATAATCGCTCAAAGTAGTCGAGTGCTGGTCCTAGACTAGACTGTACTTGAGACGCGAGCCTAAGACACAGATAAATATTCACGCAAAGAGAGAATAATGAGCGTACGAAGACAGATCGAGCTGAAGCGACAAAGAAAAATAAGAGCTGATGCACTCTTCTTTTTTTTTCAACCTTTCCAAACGAATCAAAACTAAACAACACGTATCCTTTATTCGAAAAAAAACACGTATCCTTCTTTGTTTTTTTTCTTTTTTTCTCTCTCTCTTAAAACGTACCAAGGGACTTACGATCCCTCCAAATAGTTCCACGTTACTTTTTTTACTAGATCGAAAAAATCGAGCGAATCAATATTGTACGCTAGGATGCAAACGATTTGTACCCTTCTTTTTTTCTCTCTCTATCCAACCAGGTCACGTGCAACAATGAATGACTTGTGAATATTCTTTTCTTTTTAATTCGGATCAGCACAAAACCTGCCTTTTTTTTCTTTCCAAATCTCTCTCCCGACCTCACTTTCCTTCTTTTCTCTTTCCCTATTCACGTGGTCAAATCTGCACACAAAATCGGAATTAATATACCTTCCTTTTTACTTTCCGAATATTTCTCTCTCTTTCAAATAAACTACTCATTGGTTTGGACGTACTAGTATCTCCTTCCTTTTCTCGCTCAAAGTCAACTTGCCAAATGAAACAAAACAGATCAGAACTTTCCCTTTTTTTATTGTCTCCAAGGACACGTCCAGAATATGGAAACCTCCAACAGGATCTTGTTTCCCTTTTTTTCTATTGCATCAATCGAATCTGGACTCCTTCTGTGTTATTTTCTCGTCAAAACAACTCGACCTTGCTCTTTATTTTTCAACGATCAAAACAGCCACAACAGACCAAGATTCTTTCTTCTTAAACGCTTGAGCGTTTTTTTTCTCAGTTGCCTTTTCTCCAAGGAGGAGGTAGCGTGCAAAACAGAAACTCTGATGTATCTGATCTATTTAGAATACAATCACGTTTTGGAAACTGAACCGTACATGTTTTCCTTGGAATCTCAATAGAATCCGCTATCTTCTCTCTGCCCAACTGAATCTGTTTTGGAAACCACCGGCAGTTTTTTTTTTCAATGCGGCCGATCCAAACCTGCCAAAACTACGACCAAACAGATCTAATGTTTCCTTTTTTTTCGGGCCGGTGCTAGGCGTAAACCGGTTGATGGCAGGAACTTTTACACCACCTTGCCAGCCATCCGATCTGCCTACTAGTGGCCGTTGGATTACACCTCGCGCAGGGAAGCTTTCAACGCAACGCTATCACACCTCGCGCAGTGCTCCAAGCCTCCAACGTAGCATCGACGCGGCCGGCCAGCTCCATTGCAGCCCCGGTGCAGCTCCAACGCGGCACCGACGCTCCGGCGAAGCTCCATTCCAACTACGGTCGAGCTCCACTGCAGCCCCGGCCAAAGCTCCAAAGCAGCACTGACGCTCCGGCGAGCTCCATTGCAGCCCGGGCGCAGCTCCAAAGCAGCACCGACGGCCCACGCAGCACTGGCGCGTCCGGCGAAGCTCCATTTCAACTCCGGCGGGGCTTCAACAGCTGCGACACCGGAGCCGCCGCCGACCGCTGCAACGCAACACCGTGTGTCGCCGGTGAGAGCTCCATTGGAGCACCAAGCGCTGCACTACAGCTTCGAGCCCGCCAGAGAGCCCTGCAACATAGCACCGGGAGCCGCCGGAGAGAGCTCCAATGGAGCACCGAGCGCGGCACTGCAGCTTCGAGAGCGCCGACGAGCTCCATTGGAGCATCGAGCGCTGAACTGCAGCTTCAACAGCCGTCGGCGAGTGCTGCAACGCAGCACCTGGATCCGCCGGCAAGAGCTCCATTGCAGCACCTCCGCTGGCTTGCGGGGCGTGTGGTGGTGGCTGTGGCCGTTGGAGTGGGGGGCGGAGGCGGAGGAGGAGGAGGAGGGGGTGGCGGAGGGGCGCGCGAGGCGGCGGAGCGAGTCCTCGCCGATGACCTTGGCGCCGCGGTCGGTGTCGCGCGAGAGGTCGATGCGGTCGGGCCCGTGGATCTTGTAGTAGGAGAGCACGCCGTCGCTGAGCGCCAACCAGCGCGGCCGCCACCCGCGGCCGTAGTTGACCCACTTGTAGAGGACCCCGGAGATGCCGCCACCGACGATCTCGTTCAGCCTCACCCCGTCAGGCGGCGAGGAGGGCCCGCCGCCGACGCCGACGCCCGCCACGCGCGCCCGCCGCTCACCGGCTGCGGAACTGCTGCTGCAGCAGCGGGCGGGCTGGGGCGGCAGCGGCGGCGGTCTCCGGCCTCCTACTTCATGCTGCGGCGACAGCCTTCAGCCTCCTCTCTCTCTCTCTCGCGCGTGTGATCCATGGAAAGGGGAAAAGGAGGGCTGGAGGCGAAGAGATAAGGTTGGAGAATAATGTGCGGCTGGAGAAGAAGATAAGGTTGGGGGAGAACGTGGGCAGGCCCCACAGGGGACACGCGTCGAGCGAAGGAGGAGGTTTACGAGAGGAAAATATCAGCCGGTTTAAAGCAAGCGTTTTCCTTTTTTCTGACAATCCAAATAGCACACACGCAATCAGAAATCCCGAACTTTTTCTCTCTCTCTCTCCCCACAACCGATCCAAACTTCAACGCAAGTGCTTTTTTTTTTACGTCGATAACAACCGACCGTTCGGTCTGGAAGCACCCCAGACCGAACTTTTTGTTCGGGATGGAAGGGGTATCGATCAAACAACTTGTTCGGGAGAACAACGCCCCAGCCCGAACGCCCCACTCACCGAGCCCTACAGGTCTTTTTCTTGTGAAAAGAAAAAACGAAAAATAAAGCCCATGTATGACTAGTAAAAAGCTCAGTTTTTCTGCGACTAATAAACACTAGTCTGTTGCACGATAAAACTGCCATGGACTTTTGCCATTCTATGAAAGAAATTGCCATGTTCAAGTTTATGTTTTCAAAAATGGCGCAAAAATGGAAGAAGCCATGGAAACCTGCATCTCTACAGTACGAAAAGTTGCCATCACCACGAAGTTTATAAAAAAAGGGAAAGAGTTGCATGAAGTGATAGGGTGAAATTTTTTCTCTCTAGACACATAGAAAATTTTCAAAAAAAATGGAGAAAACATTTTAAGTTGTGATGATATCGTACATGTAATCCCCATGGCAAAACAAATTTCAAAGAATCAAAACTTTTTGCCATGGAAAAAACAATTTTGAAAGAACAAACTTGACGTGTTCTCAAACTAATTTGTAATGGCCATGACAAACTTCGGATGGACATGGCAAAAAGACACAATGAACCATGGCAAAAAATGCATTTAGTTGCCATGAAAAAAAACATTTATAAACAATACTGATTTTAGTTGCCATGGCAAGTTTGCCATGTTTTTGAACATCTTAGGTTGCCATGTTTTTGAACATCATTAGTTGCCATAGCAAGTTTGCCATGTTTTTGAACATCATTAGTTTGTCATGTTTTTTAACATTTTAAATGCCATGGCAAGTTTGCCATATTTTTAAACATATATAACTTTGCCATGGCAAGTTTGCAATGTTTTTGAACATGTTAATTAAAGAAGTTTGCCATGGCAAAAATGTTTAATTTTTTGCCATGGCAAAAATGTAGTACTTTTGCCGTGGGAAAAAAATAAAAATGTCATGGTTACACAAGTATATTTAAGATGCTACATAGTAAAATTTGCCATGTTCTATAAAATGTAAATTCGCCATAATATTAAATTGAAATTGCCATGGCAACTTAAAATAAAATTTGCAATGGCAACTTAAACTAAAATTTTCCATGTGAAATACAAGTATTTTTGACATGGCAAAAATGGAGTTAAATTTGCCATGGCAAAAGTGAAGTAAAAATTTGCCATGGCAAAAAATGGAGTTAAATTTGCCATGGCAAAAAATGGAGTTAAATTTGCCATGGCAAAAGTGAAATAAAAATTTGCCATGGCGAAAAATGGATTAATTTTGCCATGGCCAAAATGGAGTACTTTTGCCATGGAATAAATTGAAAAAATGGCATGGATATACAAGTATACTTACCGTGCTATGTAAATTTGCCACCATATTTAAAACAAAATTGCCATGCTCTTTACAATAAATTTGCCATGGTAACTTAAAGTAAAATTTGCCGTGTGAATAAAAGTATTTTTTCCATGGAAAGAATGGAGTAAACTTTGCCAAACAAGGGCTTGACAGAGGCTGTGTATGCTCTTAACATTCAGAAAAATACATAAAAAAAATCTGAAACCAATGCCACCGCTTGAATTGATTTGTAAAATACATACTGTAAAAAGTTGTGAAATCATTGACATGATTCTTAGAGACAAAAAATTTGTATGCTAATAATTTGAGGCATTCATGCATGGGTGGTTGGTAATTGTAGGCATTCACGCATAGGATGGTCAGAAGCATTTAGAGGGAGCCACATAGGGATCCAAGCATTGCTCACCTTCAAAACATATTTCCTGACGCTGCGTGGTCCTGATCCAAAGGAGCAGCGCCTCACACACCCGAGCCTCGTGCAACTCGTCTCCCTCGAGCTCGCACCCAAGCCTCATGCAGCCTTCTGCACGCAACCCTCCGAGCTCGTTGCCTACCATCGACTGGACCCATCTGAGCATCGCGCCCGCCGTCCCCTATGATGTATACCTACTTTCGAGCAATTCATAGTGAAAACCGTAATTTGGGAAAATTCATAGTAAAGTGAATATCAATTTGGCATGGCCTGAAAAAATTCATAGCAAAAAACAAGGCAAATTTTCCATGGCAACTATTTACTAAAACAAAAGATGGTAGCTAAAAATTGTTGATGCTAAAAAATTGATGACAATTTGCTATGTTGCTACACAAGTACAAAATGCAGCAGCAACCAAACTAGTCAATCAAAAATACAAAAATCAAACATACTTTTAAACTATGGTGCCAGATTCACGTTTACACAAAAGTTACCATGGCAATACAGATGCCATCGTTTATGAACACGGATAGAGATAAAATTGCCGTGATGGTGTTCGACTATTACAACGATTTCTAAAAAAATTGCCGTGATGATGTGTGAACTTAGTACTCATAGCAACTTAGTCCAATCACCAAAGCAAGACACTGCATATGATCTAGAGAGAAAAACAGAAGCAATCACAAAAAACGGTGATAGCATGCATACCACAGGAGCAGCCGCAGCTCCTGTTCGCTCGGCAGTGTGGGAATTGGAAGACGAAGCCGCCAACCTCTCTAGATCCTATCCGAGCAGAAAATCCTCTCCAGAACGCCCCTACGCGAGCACTAACAGCTCCTCCGGTGGAGGGCACTGGACCATTAACGACCGTCGGCTGTCGATGCAGGAAGCCACGCCAGACCCTGCGCTTCATGGTTGTGCGTGGCAAAAACGACGGAGATGGAGCTCCAGGATGGAATTCGCGATGTCGCCGGCCGCCGCGAGCAGCGCGCGGCTGCAACCCCACCATGGATGTCCCTTGTTGGATCGCCGCCGGAGCCGAAGGAGACTCCTCTCGCACGGCGACCAAGGGGATTGCCGCCGGAGCCGAAGGGGGCTCCTGTCGAAACGGCGACGATGGGGATCACCGCCGGCGCCGCAGATGCAGTGCATGAGCCCCTCCTCTCCTTGCATGGCGACGAAGGGGAACACCGCCAGCCATTACCCGGAGTTGCCGCAGACCGCCGTGACCCCCCAAGGCTACCGCTTGTCGCACCCAGCTCGGCTGCCTCTACCACTGGCGACAGGGCCAGCCATCGCCGGAGAACCGCCTGGGATGGATAGAGGAATGATTTGGCCACGGGTTGTGTGTGTGGGGAAGGAAGAGGATAAGGGAGGGGATAGCGACGGGAAAGAGAAGAAGGTGAGTGGTGTGTGTGGGTCGTTCACGACGATTTCTGTTTTCCCCGAACGATATTGCTCGCTGACGTGGCTCGGGTCCACTGCTTTAAGATCTGTAATCAAATCCAGCGGTGGAAAGGACGTTCGGACCCAAATTCTAAAATACTGTGCGTTCGGAAGTTATTGATTCCGTTTTTTTGTGCTTCAGTCTCCACTTCTCCCAAAACGAATCTGATCTTTTTTTAATTTTTCTCTCTCAAAGATGAAACACGCTCCAAGATGACCTAATATGATGGTGAAACCGACTAAGATGATGGTGGTGTGTGACAACGGCAGATGGATGGTGGTGATGGTGGCGAATGAAATAGATGGCAGCGAAAGATGTCAATGAAGTGGATGATGGTGTTGCAAATGCGGCGTGAACAAAACGTGCCCAGAACTCGAAACTCTAAAAGACTAGACTCTACAACCAGCAACTCGACACACGATGCAATAAAAAATTCAACAATGCAAAAACTAAGTGATAATAGCGAAAGGCTCAGACTGTCTGGGACACGGATGAACTAGTCTAATTTTGGACTCTCAATATGAAGAACAGATGCAACCTAGACTATGAAAAACTGGAAAATCTCACGGAGTAACCTGAAAACTGATACCACTTGATAGAGGCAAATGTGTCCCGTCTTTCGATGAGATGGTGGCTATCGTTTTTGGTGGAGTAGACTTTGATGATCCGACTACGAACGTGCGAGGACGTCGCGCCTTAGCAATTGCTAAACCAACTCCGAGAGGTTATTGACCATGCCGGAGCACGATCAACCTGACCACGAAGGTCAATTTCCTACAAGCAAACGAAGAACAAGCAAGAAACAGAAATTGCAATCTGGATATTGCGAATATAAGAGGAAAGCTTTATTAATGAAGGTGGGGTTCTATGACGTCTTGGTCTGGTCGTTGAACACAAACGAAGTACACGAATTTTTGCTATGGCGAACTTTTAACCTAAACAAAATCCAAGTCTAAACGATGCCTTAAGGGCTATATTTATAGAGGAAAAGAGAGGGGATTTCGTCCATCCTTGGCAAGGTGGGACTAAAATACCTCCCAGTTTGTTTCCCCTACAATATGGACTCTAAAAACAGCCTATGAAGTAGTATTTTGAAATTACATGGGCCTAGCCCAAAAATAAAGGGGCGCAACACCAATAATAAGCTATGGACGAAATTTATGAAAGACATGTTGTATATTTCGTCCATCTTCTTGTATGTCATCATGGTGGCTTCAAAGTGCGGAAATCTCCTTCATAAAGTTCGTTCTTATTCCCTTCACGCGCGCCTTCATCATAGTGCTTGATCATGCTCCAGTATTTATTCTTCTTGTCCATCCTAGGTGCTTCAACTGTAACCAACACAAATATATCTAAGTTAGGTAGCATCACATTCTCATGAACATTAGAAATATTACCAAGAAACGAAAGTACCTGATAATTTAACTGGCATGCGCGAGCTCTAGTAATTGGTCCAATAGGTATAGTAGCAGGGATTGTGGGTGTAACTGTGCTAGCCATGTCCTCATCACTACGGAGGTTTTTACTTAACATGGGTGGCAGCATAACCTCCAGATAGGTCCATCTCACCTTTCGACATAGGCACCGTGTCGGTCTATAGGACTCTACTATTGCCGATTTGTCAGTTTTCTTCCGGTTGTCGGACTTTTGGTGTTCGGCTGTATGCATCCTAGTTATGCATAGGCCGGGTGTTGCTCATAATGCCTTGTATCCACGTGATGCTACATTTTGGGTTAATATAATCACCCTTTATCGAAAAATGTGACAAACAAACCAAAAGCTGCTAGAGTGATATGGGCTTCTGCAGTGTGAGTTTTGCATGAAACAAATCCAAACATTCCCGAAATGGCGGTTTGGTCCACATCCGACAATGCTATCCGTATGATCACATCTAACGACCCTGGTGCCCCTCTTTGGTTTACATGTAACAAACAAAACAAAATCCGCTACTGTGATATGGGCTTCTGCAGTGTGAGTTTTGCATAAGAAAAATACAAACATTCCCGAAATGGTGATTTGGTCCACATCTGGCAATGTTATTCGTATGATCACAAATCCAACGGCCCTGGTGCCCCCGGTATCATCTAAGGTGTAGTAGCACAAGATCTTTTCCCGCTTACACGAGGCTCAACCAAGCCCGTGCGGTGCAAAAATTGGGCGTTTGGTAGGCCGAGTTGCATGTGTTTCCTCGCCAACGAAGCTTAAAGCATTCCCGGGCCAGGCTGAGGGAGAATGTTCGAATCAACCATTTTTCTCGAGCCAGACTTGCTCAAGCCACACACACCTCTCACCGGGAGGCGATGGGACGTCTCATAACTTTTCCCCTCGTTCCTAAAAAACTTTCTCCCCTCACTCCCGTCACCATCCACTGCCCATTCATACCACACTCCCTCTCTCTCACTACCCCAACGGTTCCTCCGATGGCCTACCCATAGTGCGCCACCCCATTCCCATCCTCGTTGGCAGCAACCCAACCCAGGACCGACGGGTGGCCGACTTGACCCGACAGGGCATCTGTAAAGTCCCAAAGTCCCCCCCCCTAATTAAAAATTGATTTATTTAAGAAAATGATTAATTTGAATATTTTATTTCACCATTTTGTTAAATAGTGAATAAGTAAACCTTCTCTCTTGGGTTGTTTTTGATAAAGACACGACCTCATTGTGATATTTAGGAGGTACCAAAATTATGTCACGATGTTTGCACAATCCTGGATGTAATGCAAACCCCTCCATTTATTAGATGAATGGAGATATTTTCTAAGTATATGTCAGACAGTCTTTGATATAGTTTTTTTGAACACAGTACAGACGCAAGCGCTCATATATACATGCATACACTCACCCCTATGAAAACACACACACACACACATCCGACCCCTATGAGCACCTCTGAGAGACTGAGCCGGCATATCATCTTGAGATTTTACGAAGTCACCGTAGGCACCTCGTAGTCGACGGGAACATCTCCTCCCACTGAACACGAATCGCCAAAATTCCAAAAATAAATTAAGGATAAATGCGAGCACCCAGACTTGAACCCTGGTGGGCTGGGGATACCACTGTCCACCTAAACATCCAACATAGGTCGGTTCACGATCTTCCATATAGTTGAGATGATTTGTGTGGTCTCAATTTTTTTAGTGAGGCTATTTTTCAAATTTCATCTGAAACGGAGTCCGTTTGCTACCTGAACCTTTAAATATGTAAGGTGTATTAGTCGGTGTAAATAATAAATGTTTGCGAATGAAACTTGTGGTTGGGCCAAAGCTACCTAATGCACAACCTAAAACCCACCTAAAGATTTAGCCTACTAATGCAAACCCTAGCCTTTCTCTATTGTGTGACGTTCGATCGAAATTGGATGGCCCAAAACAGCTCCCAAACCCCTCTCTTTTGCGCCTATCTATAAAAGGAAAGGCTTCCTTGCCTAAAATGAAGAAACCCTAGCATTCCCTTGACTTCCATGGGCAACCAACCAGCCATCCACCACCTTTCCTCTGATCCCTCCTCAGCCATCCATCCATCCCGATTGTCCATGCCAGATCGGACGACCACCATGTTAAGCCATGGAAACACACTAATCGTGTTTGATGATTTTCTTGCTTGTGCTCTGCAATTTATTTGTTGTGTTTCTGATGTATTTGGCATTACTGCTAGCCTGCCACAACTTGGTGACACACACAGTCTTCCTTGCTGGTTTTAGATGAGGTTAGTAATTTGTGTTTTCCCAATAGGTCACCTTTTCTTGGTATACATTGTTATCGAAGTTGAACTTTGATTCCATCAAAGTATAATAGTGGTGAGTTTTTTTTGTAAGTTAATTTCCTTATCACTAACGGAGGATATGAACTAGAGTTTCAAAGAAGGATACTTAAGACACAATTTCTCATTTGTAGGCATTGTGCCGTTTACATTGCATCCTCCATTATTATGTATTGACATATCTGTTTATCATTTGTTAGTGTTTTAACTCCAATTATCTCAACATTCCTGGTATGTTGCTAATTGGTTCTTGTTACTCTACATAATGATGACTTTGGATCCACATTTTTTGCTTCATCAATTCAAGTAAAATCTCAATACTTCATATAGATATTACTCCACTTAACCATTCCATAACATGCAACAACATTGAAATTATACACGTACGATGCGAGACATTTATGTTTATTTTAATGGTTCTTTCCCTCTTTTTAGGAAACACAGTAAACCAGTTGTCAAGATTTAGATGCAATACCGTTACTGTTTAGGCTTTGGTTTCCTTGCACAAGTTTTTGCTAACATAAATTATGACAGGCTCCAAGCTACGATCTAAGAAATATTCAGAGTTGGGACTAAATTTCACATCGATTAGCTCACTTCCAGAGGAATGATTTTTGGATCTGGGACTATGAAAGCTAGGGTTCTTCGCCAGCTGGAACACAACGGCCTTGGGGACAACCCCTTACACAAGAGATGGATCCACTGATTCTAAAATGGGGCTTTAATAGTCAAATAAAGTAGCTAAAGCAAGTAAAGTCAAATAAAGTAAAGTGTTTCTTTGTCTGAAAGGCAACATCGATTGTGAAGCTCGCGATGACTGTTGGATTGAAGATTTGCGGCCCTCAGGAGCTACCCGTTGCGAATCGATATGAAGCCACGACAGCCACTGGATGCAGATCGGACATCCGTGGTTTCATCCGGTAATGACAATAGATGAGCTACAGGATAAGTGTTCATTTCTTTTAGTTTCATCAGTGTAGGGCCTGACAATTCCCCCTCCTTGACATCAGACCTGTCCTCACGGCTGGAATTGGGGGAAAATGCGTTAAATGAACCCTGAATCTTCCCATGTTGCATGCTCCACTGGTAGGTTGGCCCACTTGATGAGCCATTGGACTACAGGAACGCTGATGTTGCCCTGAGCTTGTGGAATCAGTTTTCTTTGCAACAGAGCTTTTGGTTGTACCAGAATGTGACCATTAGCATCTAGCAGGGGTAGATGGGGGTTAGGAATGGCCTAGGGCCCCAAGTATTTATTCAATTGACTGATGTGGAATGTGGGGTCATGAGGAAGCAATACTTTGTAGGATACCTGTGTTGGAAATATGCCCTAGAGGCAATAATAAATTGGTTATTATTATATTTCCTTGTTCACGATAATCGTTTATTATCCATGCTAGAATTGTATTGATAGGAAACTCAGATACATGTGTGGATACATAGACAACACCATGTCCCTAGTAAGCCTCTAGTTGACTAGCTCGTTGATCAATAGATGGTTACGGTTTCCTGACCATGGACATTGGATGTCGTTGATAACGGGATCACATCATTAGGAGAATGATGTGATGGACAAGACCCAATCCTAAGCCTAGCACAAGATCGTGTAGTTCGTTTGCTCAGAGCTTTTCTAATGTCAAGTATCAGTTCCTTAGACCATGAGATTGTGCAACTCCCGGATACCGTAGGAATGCTTTGGGTGTACCAAACGTCACAACGTAACTGGGTGGCTATAAAGGTGCACTACAAGTATCTCCGAAAGTGTCTGTTGGGTTGGCACGAATCGAGACTGGGATTTGTCACTCCGTGTAAACGGAGAGGTATCTCTGGGCCCACTCGGTAGGACATCATCATAATGTGCACAATGTGACCAAGGAGTTGATCACGGGATGATGTGTTACGGAACGAGTAAAGAGACTTGCCGGTAACGAGATTGAACAAGGTATCGGGATACCGACGATCGAATCTCGGGCAAGTAACATGCCGATAGACAAAGGGAATTGTATACGGGATTGATTGAATCCTCGACATCATGGTTCATCCGATGAGATCATCGAGGAGCATGTGGGAGCCAACATGGGTATCCAGATCCCACCGTTGGTTATTGACCGGAGAGTCGTCTCGGTCATGTCTGCATGTCTCCCGAACCCGTAGGGTCTACACACTTAAGGTTCGGTGACGCTAGGGTTGTAGAGATATTAGTATGCGGTAACCCAAAAGTTGTTCGGAGTCCCGGATGAGATCCCGAACGTCATGAGGAGTTCCGGAATGGTCCGGAGGAAAGATTTATATATGGGAAGTCTTATTTTGGTCGCCAGAAAAGTTTCGCACTTTATCGGTATTGTACCGGGAGTGCCGAAAGGGGTCCGGGGGTCCACCAAGGGGTCCACCAGCCCCGGGGGGGCCACATGGGCTGTGGGGGGTGCGCCTTGGCCTATATGGGCCAAGGGAACCAGCCCCAAGAGGCCCATGCGCCAAGAGATAAGATAAAGGGAGAGTCCTAAAGGGGGAAGGCACCTCCGAGGTGCCTTGGGGAGGATGGACTCCTCCCTGGCCGCACCCTTCCTTGGAGGAAGGGCCAAGGCTGTGCCCCCTCTCCCTTGGCCCTATATATTGGGGGGGGGAGGGAGGGCAGCAGAAATCTAAGCCCTGGCGCCTCCCTCTCCCTCCCGTGACACATCTCCCTCCTCCCGCAGCGCTTGGCGAAGCCCTGTTGGAATCCCGCTACTTCCACCACCACGCCGTCGTGCTGCTGGATCTCCATCAACCTCTCCTCCCCCCTTGCTGGATCAAGAAGGAGGAGACGTCGCTACTCCGTACGTATGTTGAACGCGGAGGTGCCGTCCGTTCGGCGCTAGGATCATCGGTGATTTGGATCATGACGAGTACGACTCCATCAACCCCGTTCTCTTGAACGCTTCCGCTCGCGATCTACAAGGGTATGTAGATGCACTCCCCTTCCCCTCGTTGCTAGATTACTCCATAGATTGATCTTGGTGATGCGTAGAAAATTTTGAATTTCTGCTACGTTCCCCAACAGTGGCATCATGAGCTAGGTCTATGCGTAGTTTCTATGCACGAGTAGAACACAAAGTAGTTGTGGGCGTAGATGTTGCCAATTCTTCTTGCCGCTACTAGTCTTATCTTGTTTCGGCGGCATTGTGGGATGAAGCGGCCCGGACCGACCTTACACGTACGCTTACGTGAGACAGGTTCCACCGACTGACATGCACTAGTTGCATAAGGTGGCTAGCGGGTGTCTGTCTCTCCCACTTTAGTCGGAACGGATTCGATGAAAAGGGTCCTTATGAAGGGTAAATAGAAATTGGCATATCATGTTGTGGTTTTACGTAGGTAAGAAACGTTCTTGCTAGAAACCTATACAAGCCACGTAAAAACTTGCAACAACAATTAGAGGACGTCTAACTTGTTTTTGCAGCATGTGCTATGTGATGTGATATGGCCAGAAGATGTGATGTATGAGATTGATCATATTCTTGTAATAGGAATCACGACTTGCATGTCGATGAGTATGACAACCGGCAGGAGCCATAGGAGTTGTCTTTATTTTTTGTATGACCTGCGTGTCATTGAATAACGCCATGTAAATTACTTTACTTTATTGCTAAGCGCGTTAGCCATAGAAGTAGAAGTAATCGTTGGCGTGACAACTTCATGAAGACACAATGATGGAGATCTTGATGATGGAGATCATGGTGTCATGCCGGTGACAAAGATGATCATGGTGCCCCGAAGATGGAGATCAAAGGAGCAAAATGATATTGGCCATATCATGTCACTATTTGATTGCATGTGATGTTTATCATGTTTTGCATCTTATTTGCTTAGAACGACGGTAGCATAAATAAGATGATCCCTCACTAAAATTTCAAGAGACGTGTTCCCCCTAACTGTGCACCGTTGCGAAGGTTCGTTGTTTCGAAGCACCACGTGATGATCGGGTGTGATATATTCTAACGTTCGAATACAACGGGTGTTGACGAGCCTAGCATGTACAGACATGGCCTCGGAACACATGCGAAACACTTAGGTTGACTTGACGAGCCTAGCATGTACAGACATGGCCTCGGAACACAAGAGATCGAAAGGTCGAACATGAGTCGTATAGTAGATGCGATCAACAGGAGATGTTCACCGATGATGACTAGTCCGTCTCACGTGATGATCGGACACGACCTAGTTTGACTCGGATCATGTATCACTTAGATGAGTAGAGGGATGTCTATCTGAGTGGGAGTTCACTAATCAGATGAACTTCATTATCATGAACATAGTCAAAAGGTCTTTGCAAATTATGTCATACGCTTTAGTTCTACTGTTTAAGATATGTTCCTAGAGAAAATTTAGTTGAAAGTTGGTAGTAGCAATTATGCGGACTGGGTCCGTAAACTGAGGACTGTCCTCATTGCTGCACAGAAGGCTTATGTCCTTAATGCACCGCTCGGTGTGCTGAACCTCAGCGTCGTCTGTAGATGTTGCAGAACATCTGACATACACGTTTTGATAACTACGTGATAGTTCAGTGCGTAATGCTAACGGTTTAGAATTGTGGCACCAAAGACGGTTTTTGAAACGTCGCAGAACATATGAGATGTTCCGAAGACTGAAATTGGGATTTCAGACTAGTGCCCGCGTCAAGAGGTATGAGACCTCTGACAAGTTTCTTAAGCCTGAAGACTAAGGGAGAAAAGCTCAATCGTTGAGCATGTATTCAGATTGTCTGAGTACTACAATCGCTTGAATCAAGTGGGAGTTAATCTCCCAGATGAGATAGTGATGGTTCTCCATAGTCACTGCCACCAAGCTAGTAGAGCTTCGTGATGAACTATAACATATCAGGGACAGTTATGATGATCCTTGAGCAACTCATGATGTTTGACACCGCGAAAGTAGAAATCAAGAAGGAGCATCAATTGTTGATGGTTAGTAAAACCACTAGTTTCTAGAAGGGCAAGGACAAAAAGGGATACTTCATGAAACAGCAAGTCGTTTGCTGCTCTAGTGAAGAATCCCAAGGTTGAACCCAAACCCGAGACGAAGTGCTTCTGTAATGAGGGGAACGGTCACTGAAGCAGTACTACCCTAGATACTTGGTAGATGAGAAGGCAGGCAAGGTCGACAGAAGTATATTGGATATACATTATATGAATGTGTACTTTACTAGTACTCCTAGCAGCACCAGGGTATTAGATACCGGTTCGGTTGCTAAGTGTTAGTAACTCGAAATGAAAGCTGCGGAATAAACGGAGACTAGCCAAAGGTGAGATGACGATATGTGTTGGAAGTGTTTCCAAGGTTGATTTGATCAAGCATCGCATGCTCCCTCTACCATCGAGATTGGTGTTAAACCTAAATAATTGTTATTTGGTGTTTGCGTTGAGCATAAACATGATTGGATTATGTTTATCGCAATACGGTTATTCATTTAAGGAGAATAATGGTTACTCTGTTTATTTGAATAATATCTTCAATGGACTTGCACCTAAAATGAATCTCGATCGCAGTGATACACATGTTCATGCCAAAAGATATAAGATAGTAATGATAGTACCACATACTTGTGGCACTGCCACATGAGTCATATTGGTATAGAACGCATGAAGAAGCTCCATGTAGATGGATCTTTGGACTCACTCATTTTTGAAAAGATTGAGACATGCGAACCATGTCTATTGGTATATATGCATGAAGAAACTCCATGCAGATGGATCGTTTGGACTCACTTGATTTTGAATCACTTGAGACATGCAAATCATACCACATGGGCAAGATGACTGAAAGGCCTCGTTTTCAGTAAGATGGAACAAGAGAGCAACTTGTTGGAAGTAATACATTTGATGTGTGCAGTCCAATGAGTGCTGAGGCATGAAGTGGATATCGTTATGTTCTTACTTCATAGATGATTTGAGTAGATGCTGAGTGTATTTACTTGATGAAACACAAGTCTGAATTATTGAAAGGTTCAAGTAATTTCAGAGTGAAGTTGAAGATCGTCGTGACAAGAGGATAAAATGTCTATGATATGATCATAGAGATATCTGAGTTACGAGTTTGGCACACAATTAAGACATTGTGGAAAGTGTTTCACAATTAATACCGCCTGGAACACCACAGTGTGATGGTGTGTCCGAACATCATAACTGCACCCTATTGGATATGGTGCATCCATGATGTCTCTTATCGAATTACCACTATCGTTTATGGGTTAGGCATTAGAGACAACCGCATTCACTTTAAATAGGGCACCACGCAATTCCGTTGAGACGACACCGTTTAGAGAAACCTAAGTTGTCGTTTCTTAAAAGTTTGGGGCTGCGACGCTTATGTGAAAAAGTTTCAGGCTGATAAGCTCGAACCCAAAGCGGATAAATGCATCTTCATAGAATACCCAAAATAGCTGGGTATACCTCCTATTTCAGATCTGGAAGCAAAAGTAATTGCTTCTAGAAACGAGTCCTTTCTCGAGGAAAAGTTTCTCTCGAAAGAATTGAGTGGGAGGATGGTGGAGACTTGATGAGGTTATTGAACCGTCACTTCAACTAGTGTGTAGCAGGGCACAGGAAGTTGTTCCTGTGGCACCTACACCAATTGAAGTGGAAGCTTATGATAGTGATCATGAAACTTCGGATCAAGTCACTACCAAACCTCGTAGGACGACGAGGATGCGTACTACTTCAGAGTAATGCGTGATCCTGTCTTGGAAGTCATGTTGCTAGACAACAATGAACCTACGAGCTATGGAGAAGCGATGGTGGGCCCATATTCCGACAAATGGTTAGAAGCCATGAAATCCGAGATAAATAGATCTTTGAGAAGAAGACGACGTGGACGGTAATGTTACTGTCTATGAAGCTCGACTTGTGGCAAAGAGTATTTCCACAAGTTCAAGGAGTTGACTACGATGAGATTTTCTCATCCGTAGCGATGCTTAAGTCCGTCGGAATCATGTTAGCATTAGCTGCATTTATGAAATCTGGCAGATGGATGTCAAAACAAGTTTCCTTACCAGTTTTCGTAAGGAAAGGTTGTATGTGATACAATCAGAAAGGTTTTGTCGATCCTAAGGATGCTAAAAGGTATGCTAGCTCCAGCGATCCTTCCATGGACTAGAGCAAGCATCTCGGAGTCAGAATATACGCTTTGATGGAGTGATCAAAGTTTTTGGGTTTATACAAAGTTTGTTAGAAACTTGTATTTACAATAAAGTGAGTGGGAGCGCTACAACATTTCTGATAAGTATATGTGAATGACATATTGTTGATCCGAAATGATGTAAATTTTTTGGAAAGCATAAAGGGTTGTTTGAAAGGAGTTTTTCAAAGGAAGACCTGGATAAAGCTGCTTACGTATTGGGCATCGAGATCTATAGAGATAGATCAAGACGCCTGATGATACTTTCAATGAACGCACACCTTGACATGATTTTGAAAGAGTTCAAAATAGATCAGCAAAGGAGTTCTTGGCTGTGTTACAAGGTGTGAGTATTGAGTAAGACTCAAGACCTGACCACAGCAGAAGAGAGAGAAAGGACGAAGGTCGTCCCCTATGCTTCAGACGTAGGCTCTAAAGTATGCTATGCTGTGTACCGCACATGGAGTGTGCCTTGCCATGAGTTGGTTAAGGGGTACAATAGTGATCCGGGAATGGATCACATGACAGCGGTCGAACTTATCCTTAGTATCTAGTGGACTAAGGAATTTTCTCAATTATGGAGGTGAAAAGGAGTTCGTCGTAAAGGGTTACGTCGATGCGAACTTTGACACTAATCCGGATGACTCTGAGTAGTAAACCGGATTCGTATAGTAGAGCAATTATTTGAAATGGCTCCAAGTAGCGCGTGGTAGCATCCACAAGATGACATAGATATTCGTAAAGCACACACGGATCTGAAAGGTTCAGACCCGTTGACTAAATAACCTCTCTCACAAGCATAACATGATCAAACCAGAACTCATTGAGTGTTAATCACATAGTGATGTGAACTAGATTGTTGACTCTAGTAAACTCTTTGGATGTTGGTCACATGGTGATGTGACCTATGAGTGTTAATCACATGGTGATGTGGACTAGATTATTGACTCTAGTGCAAGTGGGAGACTGTTGGAAATATGCCCTAGAGGCAATAATAAATTGGTTATTATTATATTTCCTTGTTCACGATAATCGTTTATTATCCATGCTAGAATTGTATTGATAGGAAACTCAGATACATGTGTGGATACATAGACAACACCATGTCCCTAGTAAGCCTCTAGTTGACTAGCTCGTTGATCAATAGATGGTTACGGTTTCCTGACCATGGACATTGGATGTCGTTGATAACGGGATCACATCATTAGGAGAATGATGTGATGGACAAGACCCAATCCTAAGCCTAGCACAAGATCGTGTACTTCGTTTGCTTAGAGCTTTTCTAATGTCAAGTATCAGTTCCTTAGACCATGAGATTGTGCAACTCCCGGATACCGTAGGAATGCTTTGGGTGTACCAAATGTCACAACGTAACTGGGTGGCTATAAAGGTGCACTACAGGTATCTCCGAAAGTGTCTGTTGGGTTGGCACGAATCGAGACTGGGATTTGTCACTCCGTGTAAACAGAGAGGTATCTCTGGGCCCACTGGTAGGACATCATCATAATGTGCACAATGTGACCAAGGAGTTGATCACGGGATGATGTGTTACGGAACGAGTAAAGAGACTTGCCGGTAACGAGATTGAACAAGGTATCGGGATACCGACGATCGAATCTCGGGCAAGTAACATGCCGATAGACAAAGGGAATTGTATACGGGATTGATTGAATCCTCGACATCATGGTTCATCCGATGAGATCATCGAGGAGCATGTGGGAGCCAACATGGGTATCCAGATCCCGCTGTTGGTTATTGACCAGAGAGTCGTCTCGGTCATGTCTGCATGTCTCCCGAACCCGTAGGGTCTACACACTTAAGGTTCGGTGACGCTAGGGTTGTAGAGATATTAGTATGCGGTAACCCGAAAGTTGTTCGGAGTCCCGGATGAGATCCCGGATGTCACGAGGAGTTCCGGAATGGTCCGGAGGTAAAGATTTATATATGGTAAGTCTTATTTTGGTCGCCGGAAAAGTTTCGCACTTTATCGGTATTGTACCGGGAGTGCCGAAAGGGGTCCGGGGGTCCACCAAGGGGTCCACCAGCCCCGGGGGGGCCACATGGGCTGTGGGGGGTGCGCCTTGGCCTATATGGGCCAAGGGAACCAGACCCAAGAGGCCCATGCGCCAAGAGATAAGATAAAGGGAGAGTCCTAAAGGGGGAAGGCACCTCCGAGGTGCCTTGGGGAGGATGGACTCCTCCCTGGCCGCACCCTTCCTTGGAGGAAGGGCCAAGGCTGTGCCCCCTCTCCCTTGGCCCTATATATTGGGGGGGGGGGAGGAAGGGCAGCAGAAATCTAAGCCCTGGCGCCTCCCTCTCCCTCTCGTGACACATCTCCCTCCTCCCGCAGCGCTTGGCGAAGCCCTGTTGGAATCCCGCTACTTCCACCACCACGCCGTCGTGCTGCTGGATCTCCATCAACCTCTCCTCCCCCCTTGCTGGATCAAGAAGGAGGAGACGTCGCTACTCCGTACGTGTGTTGAACGCGGAGGTGCCGTCCGTTCGGCGCTAGGATCATCGGTGATTTGGATCATGACGAGTACGACTCCATCAACCCCGTTCTCTTGAACGCTTCCGCTCGCGATCTACAAGGGTATGTATATGCACTCCCCTTCCCCTCGTTGCTAGATTACTCCATAGATTGATCTTGGTGATGCGTAGAAAATTTTGAATTTCTGCTACGTTCCCCAACAACCTGCCCTACTCTTTGTAAGACCCTAAAGGGTCCATAATAGTTGGAATGCAGCTTGAGATGTCTATGAATACTGAGTGGAGTGTGTCTATATGGTTGTAATTTGATGTAAACCATATCTCCCACTCTTAGTTGTCTATCAGTCCTCTTTTTATCAGCAAAGTGCTTCATCCTCTCTTGTGCCTTGAGCAGATGTCTTTGTTTTGTTTTGCTATTGCAATAATGCTATCTTATTCCTCTAGAGTGTTGATGCGGAGCATCCTACGGTCCTCCCCATGGACCAACCTCCGTCTCCCCAAGTGCCAAGTGGACCGATGACACGAGCATGTGCAAGAGCTCTTGAGACCGAGGTGAAATATCTCCTTAGTGACATTTCGTATGACCCACGTGAGACATGGCTACTACCTCAATCCGAAATGCTATGGTGCTTCGGTACCAAGAAGACCCTCTCGGAGATGCTCGTGATGATGGAAAAGTCCTCAAGTACATGGATGAAGGAGAACGATGAGAGGAACTGGAGAAAGGCTACAAGACCCGGACATCCGGTCCCTGATGACTCCACCTACAGCATCAACCCCATAGCAGAAAAGCTACAGGACCCAGAAATCCGACCCAGTCCCAGACATCCGGCCCCTGCCCGGAAATCTGGCCCCTGCCCGGAAATCCGGCCGAACCCTAGAACACCGAAGCCAAGGCCAGCCCGGATATCCGGCCCTTGTCTACGCACAGTAAACGGGCCGACAGCCCATGTACCTCTCCAACTCGCCCCAACTTGTGCTAGCACTATATATATAGACCTTTCCCCTCTTCATCTAGGGTTAGCAAAGGTTAGCTCATTGAGATAGAGCTTTGCTCATCCACTAACCCCTACTACCATGGAGATCAAGGCCTCCATGCGAGAAGATCCCCCAAGTGGATTCAAGACCCCTTCATGGGAAGGTCCTTCTAGGATTCGAGACCTCTCTTCTCTCGGATTGGGATGAACTAGCTACCATTTGTATCCTCCCCTGTTGACTTTGGATCATGTATCTCTTCGTGTGTATGTGGATTTAGCACATGTGTACTTGTGCCTTGTCTATTTGAGTGATTTCCCTCTTGTGTTCTTTGTCTTCCTTGTTTCCCCTCCAAATCATGAAAGATTGACACCATTAGGGTTCCACCCTACATCATCATGGATCAGTGCTTAGGTTGATCACGATTTTGGAGCCCCCCCGTCGTTTTCTAGCCTAATTTTGTTGTGTTTTGTCCCAATTTCTAAAATCCCCATAAAAATAGCCCTACCAATTGTTTTGTGATTTGTTGGTTTGATGATGTTTTGTTGGATTTGATCCATGATTTTGCCGTGTTACTGGTGGATCTAGCTGCCCTCCACCTTTCCCCAATTTCCATCCATGAAATTCCATGAATTTTGACCTATTTTTTTGATTTTCCTACTTGTTCATCAAGTTCATCCACGGATCCCACTGACCGGACATCTGGCCCACGTCCCCGGACATCCGTCCCGACGCCCGGACATCCGGCGCCTCACATCCAACATCTCCACCTTTGTCAATTTTCTCGCATTTTGACTGGGTTTCCGCCAACTTTTTCGCATACCACCACCGCTTTCCGCTACCACCGACAATTTTGACATGTTTTTTCATTTGAGATTTTGAGTTGCGATTCCGTTTCCTAACGCGTTTTGGCTACTTAGGGACAGTTCGTCAATGACATCACCACCGCTAATCTTCTCCACAAATTCGTCATCGACAACGACCACTTCTCCATTTTGACACCATCAACCGTAAGAAAGGATGGTAACCTCGACGCAATCATTGTATATTCTCCCTTGCCATTGCATTGTTAACCCCGAGCCCATTTTGCGTCACATTCCTATCTAGACTAGCCATTTGATTATTTGCCGGGCAAGGATACTTGTGCACATTAGTGATACTTGTTCCGCATAACTATCAATGCGTGCATATATCTTCTAATTATCTATTGTGTCATACACTATTCTTGCATATGCACAATTGCTATCTTGGTTTGAGCATTTCGCATAAGTAGCCATATAAAAAAAGAAATAATATGATGTAGGGTGGAACCCTAATGGCCGATCTTTCAATATTTGGAGGGGAATTCCTGAAGAACACGCTGAACACACAAGAGGAAGACACTCAAATCAACGAGATCCAACCACACATGTGCTAAATCCACATACACAAACGGGAACACAAGATCCAAAGTCAACAAGGAAGGATACACGGTAACTAGTTCATCCCAATCCGTGAGGAAAGAGGTCTTGAATCCACTAGGGGGATCTTCCCTCAAGAGGGGTCTTGAATCCACTAGGGGGATCTTCCCTCAAGAGGGGTCTTGAATCCACTAGGGGTATCTTCTCCTAGGAGGTCTTGGTCACCACAGGAGTAGGGATAAGTGGCACAATGATAAACCTAAAACATGGGCGGCGTTGGAGTATATATATACTCTAGGGGTAGGTGGAGTTACATGGGCTTTGGCCCAAGTCATGCACGCAGGCAAGGGCCGGATGATCCGGATGGTGGTCCGGATGATCCAGGCTTCGGGGGTCTGGATGATCCGGGCGGCCATCCAGATCGTCCGAATGTGTCGTAGCAGCTTCGGGGGGTCCGGATGTCCGGACCTGGTCTGGATGTTCGGCTGGGTCCGGATGAGCCGGGAGAAGTCCCGGATGATCTGGTTTCATTGAGAGGGCTACTGTACTCTTAGTGCACGGAGTTCGGATTGTCCGGGAGAATGTCCGAATCATCCGGGACTTGGTCTAGATCGTCCGGGCAACCTCCGTTTTACTCGTTTTATCTTCCATCTTCACGTTCTTCTTGTCCCTTCGTTCGACCTTGCTCCTTAGCTTGTCCATGGATAGTTCCTAGGTACTTGAGTATGCAGTGTCTATGTATGAGGTAGTAGCCATGTCTCATGTGTTTTGAAAGGGAATTGCGAGAGGAGAGATGTCACCTTGGTCTCGAGAGCTCTTGCACCTGCATGTGTCATCGGTCCACTTGGCACTTGGGGAGATGAAGGTGGGTCCATGGGGATGACCTTGGGATGCCCCGCATCATCTCCCCCCTGGGAAAGATCCGACCTCGGATCAAAATCCTCATCACCATGGAAGGGAGATAGGTCTATGATGTTGAAGTTGTCACTCACGTTGTACTTGTCCTGTGGGATCTCGATCTTGTAGGCGTTGGTGTTGTATCGTGCTAGCACCATGAAGGGTCCGTTGGCTCGAGGTAGTAGCTTGGACTTGCGTTTGTTGGGGAATGGTCCTTGCGGAGGTGTAGCCACACAAGATCTCAAATGTTGAATATCATGGGTTGCTTGTTGACATTGAGCTTGGTCGCGAGTTGTTGTACTTGGCGCTCGATTGTTTTCCATGTATATTCATGCACCTTATTGAGATAGCTTGTGCGTGCACTCGCATCCATGTTGATGCGCTTTTGTAGAGGTAGCGGTAGAATGTCCAATGGGGACAATGGATTGAATCCATAGACGACCTCGAAGGGGGACTTGCCGTCAGTAGAGTGTCTTGGTCGATTGTAGGCATACTCGGCGATGGGCAATCATCCCTCCCACTCCTTGATGTTCTTCTTTATCAAGACTCGAAGAAGTGTAGATAGCGTCCGATTGGTGACCTCCGTTTGGCCGTCGGTTTGTGGATGGTATGACAAAGATAAGAGTAGCTTGATTCCGAGCATGGCGCGTAGTGTCTTCTAAAAGTAGCTAAGGAACTTGACGTCGCGGTCCGACACTATAGTCTTGGGCACTCCATGTAGACGCAAGATTTGCCTACAAAAGAGATTTGCAACATGTGAAGCATCGTCTATATTGTTGCATGGAATAAAGTGTTCCATCTTAGAGAAACGGTCCACAACAACAAATATCAAATCATTACCATTTTGAGTTCTAGGCAAACCAAGCACAAAGTCCAAACTAATATCTTCTCATGGGTGGTATGGAATAGGAAGTGGCATATAGAGACCATGGGGTTGAGCTTTGGACTTAGCGTTGCAACGTGTAGAGCAGCGGTTGGTGTAGCGAGAGACGCCGTGAAACATCTTGGGCCAAAAGTAATTCTTGGAGAGCGTAGCAAATGTCTTGTCGCGTCTAAAGTGACCCATAAGTCCTCCGTCATGGGCCTCTTGCAAAAGCAACAAACGAGGGGAAGACTCGGGTATGCAAAGTTTGTTAGCTCGCATTAGATAATCATCTTTGATGTAATATCTCTCCCAAGAAACTTGAGTCAAGCATTTTGCATAAGGATTTGCAAATGAAACATCATGCGCATACAAGTCTTTAATGTGCTCAAATCCTATGACATTGAATTCAAGTTGAGTTACAAGCATGCATTTGCGGGATAAAGCATCCGCCACAACATTTTCCTTACCTTTGATGTAATTGATCACATAAGGAGAAGACTCAATGAACTCACTCCATTTGGCATGTTGCTTATTCAACTTCGTTTGATCCTTAAGATATTTAAGCATTTCATGATCCGTATGAAGAACAAATTCATGAGGGCGAAGATAATGCTCCCAAACATGCAAGACTCTCACCAAAGCATACAACTCTTTGTCACATATGGGGTAGTTAAGTTGTGTCCCAGAAAGTTTTTCACTAAAGTAAGCACTGGGTCGCTTCTCTTGCATCAACACACCTCCTATGCCATTACCACTGGCGTCACAATGCACTTCAAAAGTCTTATCAAAATTAGTTAAGGCAAGTAATGGAGCATGTGTAAGCAAGTTCTTAAGCTCCTCAAATGTGGTAGCTTGAGAGGGTCCCCAAACAAAGGGTGCATTCTTCTTGCTCAAAGCATGTAATGGTGATGCAATAGTGCTAAAGTCCTTAAAGAATCGGCGATAGAATCTGGCTAACCCGAGAAAGTTGCGCACTTGTTGCAAGTTGGTTGGTTGTGGCCAAGTTTTAATAGCGTCAATTTTAGCTTCATCTACATGAACACCCTTAGAAGACACAACAAAACCCAAGAAAACAAGCTTGTTAACACCAAACGTGCATTTCTCCATATTAGCATAAAGGCGCTTGTTTCTAAGAGTTTGTAAAACGGCCCTAAGATGGGTGACATGATCTTCTAGAGATTTGCTAAATAGAAGTATGTCATCAAAGTAGACCACAACAAATATGCCAATGTATTTGCGAAGAACATAATGCATAACACACATGAAAGTGCTAGTTGCTTTGGATAAGCCCATAGGCATGACTAACCACTCCAAGCCAAACTTTGTTTTCAAAGCGGTTTTCCATTCATCACCCTCTTGAATGTAAATTTGCTAATAGCCACTTTTAAGATCAATTTTTGAGAAAATTGTGGCTCCGCTAAGCTCATCTAGCATATCGTCAAGGCGTGGAATGGAATGCCTATAGCGTATGGTGATAGCATTTATGGATGGCAATCAGAACACATGCGAAAAGTACCATCCCTCTTAGGCACAAGATAACCGGAACGACACAAGGACTTAAGCTCTCACATACATGCCCATTGCCAATGAGATGTTGTACTTGCCTTTGTATTTCCTTGGTTTCTTCAGGGTTGACATGGTATGGTGCCTTGTTCGATAAAGGTGCGCCGGAGATGAAGTCGATCTGGTGTTCGATGTCGCGAAGTGGAGGTAGTCCAGGAGGTAGCTCATCAGGGACCATGTCCACGAACTCCTACAATAGATTAGACAACACTAGAGGTAGATGGTGAGAGGTGGTAGTTCTTGGCGCTTCATCTTTGCACACTAGGACATAGTGTAGACCAATTGATCACTACTAGGGAAAACCTTATACACAACACCTTAGCAGTAGCGTTGGACAAAATCATGTGCTACTGCTACTTAGTAGTAGCGCGCGTAAATAAACCGCGCTACTGCTATAATTTTAGCAGTAGTGCGTATTAGCAAAACGCGCTGCTGCTAAGTTTGAATTGGGCGCACATGGCTAGCCCCACTTAGTAGCAGTGTGTATCCGTACCCAGCGCTACTGCTATGCTCCGTAGCAGTAGCACTTTTCTCGAGCCCGCGCTACTACTAAGCCTACCTTATCCTCCCCATGCGGCCGACCCTCTCACTCTCCCTCTCAGTCACTCTCCCCCGCACGCCCCGTCGTCCACCGCGCTGCTCCTCCACCGAGGTACTCCCTCCATCCCTCCTCCTTCCTTCTCCCTCCCTCCTCCTTCCACCACGCCCTCCTCCCTCCTCCTCCAGCCGCCCCCTCCTCCGTCCTCCTCAGGCCGCCCCCCGCAGCGACTCTGGCTGGGACACGATCTAGCTCGCGCGCGCGGAAACCTCGACAAGCAATCAAGCAATCACAGCATCACTTGCAATCTGGCATGACACGCCAGGTCAGTACATTGAATGTACTTGCAAGCTCACAACAACCAAAAGCATCAAGGCAAAACAACAACATAGCATTAAACAGGTTAATTAAATAACAACTACTATGATATGAAAGCCACTACTAAGCATGATATGAAACTACTACAATTGATGAGGACATCAATACCATTGTTACACCCACGACCCCTGCTGCTATACATACTGGGCCAATTACTAGAGCTCGCGCACGCCAATTAAATTATCAGGTACTTTCGTTTCTTGGTAATGATTCTAATGTTCATGAGAATATGATGCTGCCTAAATTGGATACATTTGTTTTGCTTACAAATGAAGGGCCTAGCTTGGACAAGAGGGATGAACATTGGAGCAAGATTAAGCATGGAGATGATGGCATGCGCAAGGGGAACAAGAACGGAGTTGCAAGTGATGATTTCAGGACTTTGAAGCCACCATGATGAGTGCATGAAGCCTTGGACAAAATATACAAGATGCCACTTCATATATTTTGTCCAAGAGGCTATTCTAGGTGCTGCGTCACCTTATTATTGCGCCAGGCCCATGTAATTTTGAAATACTTAAGTATAGGCTGTTTTTAGAGTCCGTATGTGTGGGGAAACAAGAGTTAGGGTTGGTTTCGTACCCCTCCTCCAAGGGCCACGAAATTCCCCCTCTTCCTCCATATATACAACTCTTAGGGCGTCGTTTAGACTTTGGGTTTTGTTTAGATTAAAAGTTTGCCATAGCTGCAACTTCGCGTACTTCGTTTGTGTTCAACGACTGGACAAAGGCGTCACAGAACCCCACCTTCGTTAATAAAACTTTCCTCTTATATTCGCAATATCCAGATTGCAATCTTAGCTTCTTGCTTGTTCTTCATTTGCTCGCAGGAAACAGACCTTCGTGGTCAGGTTGATCGTGCTCCGGCATGGTCAATAACCCTCGGAAGTTGGCTTAGCGATTGCTAAGGCGCGACGTCTCGCACGTTCATAGCCGGATTGTCTAGGTCGACTCCCACAGAAAACGATAGCCTCCATCTCATCGAAACATCGGGACACCTTCGCCTCTATCAACAATACTGATAAATCACCATCTCAGATCTCAATAACCATCTCACTCTTGGCTATCCAGCCAAGCAATATACCATCTCGATCACCTCATGATCAAAACATCCACATGATCACCTCGTGACCACATCACAAACTGAATGATCATCCTCAAGATCATCCAACATCATCATCAACATCCTGCCAAACTGTTACTGCTAATAAAACATCAACATATAAATCACCTATAAGTCATTCCGTCATGTGAGTGTTGATCGAATGGTGTGCCCTAGTACGAACTTGTGCCCATGACCGACGACGCGGCTATCGATAGATTAAACACACACACACTGCAGAGGTAGCGCACTTTACCCACACCACAGAACCCATGGCCCCGCACTCCCATTCGGGTGGACCAACGACATTCCGAAACTGACCTACTGCCATGACACTCTCCCGACCACTCCGACCAACACCCCTTTAGGGTTCAGTCCCGGGTAGCCCCGTGCCTACCAAAGGCATCAACGGCCACCGTCGTGGCAAAACACACACGGTCCCAAACGGGGACAAGAGATCTCAATACCAACTATGGGCACACAAGGTTATGTCTGCTTACCGGGCCATGGTAACGCACGCCCATAACCTTCCCTCGTTGGAGGCACCGGCGAGAGGCATGGCAATAGACCGCATTAGGGCCTTCCCATAAAAGGCAAATGTGGTTGCACTGGAAAAAGCCCGATTCGGTGGCACCTGACCAACTTAATGACGGAATTTATCCCCAACATATAATAGTGATAAATGATACTCCGATCTCAACTACAACTTGTAATCCAAGTCATAGCAATATCCAACAAATAATCCAAAAGCATACTATCGACATATCAAAATACTCCGAGGATAGCATAACACTTTTATCATGATGAATCCAAGAATGATAATACTACTACTACTCAAATATCAAGAACTAGCTATCCAACTATGATCCACATGCAAGCATCATCTCCAACATCATACTCCAAAACATAATATCAACTAGAATCATGATGAAAATAATACTAGCCACAAATAATCCAAAGGTAACATGTCATCCACATAATCATCAAAATATAAGTCCTAGAACTCCAAGCAATATCATGGCAATATCAAGATCAAAACAATGCCCCGAGAAATGCCACGAACAAATCATACATAGCTAATGCAAATTTTAAACAAGTTTGAATAATTTAAACCATGTCACTGCATTGCAATCATGCGAATGGAGGGTGTGGCTTGCCTGGGGTAGATGAAATCACCGGGAAGAAGTGCGAGAAGCTCGCGGAAAGAATCACCGAAAAACATTCTCTCTCGGAGGGGGCTGATTAAGCGCAAGGGCAAAATGGTCATTTTTAGAATGTTATCACATGGTGAAAATGATATCAGCAGAACAGGCTCGACGAGACGAAGAAGTGGGCTTTGGAATCACTTCATTTGGAGTTGGGAGCAAAAAGTTGTGATAGTTTTTCTGCCAGGGACCCATCTGCAATGAAAATATTTTCAAACTGGGCCTGGACAGAAAAAACAGAAAGCGTATTAGAAAGAAATACGTTTCCTAGAAGTGAAAACGCATTTTCATCTAAAGGAACACGAAAATACGCTTTCGGGAAACTGAAGACGTAATCCGGAGGATTACGCCTCCACTTATCCACGTCAGCGTACCTGGGGTCCGCGCGTGGAGTGGCTGACGAGTGGGGTTGTGGGGCCCAGGCGCTGGTCAACTCCCTCCTCCCGCCTCCTTCTTCTTCTCCTCGTTGCTTGCCTGACGGAGCACAGGACTGGGCCGGCGCCGGCGGCCGTTCCGGCAGCTCCGGTCGTCTCAGGCGATGCCCCGGCTACCGGAGAGATTAGCACGAGGAGGCGCAACCGCCTGGATGCCTCACGCACGCCGGAGAGCGCTGGAGACGGCAGAGCCTCGACCGCGACGGACAGGATCTTCAGGCGGCGGCGAGCTCGTGGCAGAAGGCCACCGGAGGAGGAGGTGAAGCACGGGGGCGACGTCTAGGTGGTGGAGGAGGCTAGTGGTGGTGGAAAGAAGTGGACGAGGGCTTGGGCTCGGGCGAATTGGAGAGGACGCCCGTGGCGGCCATGGTGGATGGAGGACAGGCAGAGGGGCTCCGGTGCTCGGGGAAGAGGTTGGGCGAGGTCAGAGGAGTGCCGTGAGGACGATGGTGAGCTCGGGAGACCTCGGGAGTGGCTTAAATAGGCGAGGGGAGGGGTGTGCCGCGTTGTCGTCGCTGCGGACGCGTGGCCGGCACCGCGGACGCGTGTGCACGCACGCGAGCTCGATGGTAGGCGACGGAGGAGGAGCAGTGAAGGGTCTCACGGGGCAGAGGAGGCCAAGGGAACACGGGGAGGAAGAAGACAGCGAGCTCCGAGCCAAACCGCCATTGTTCGCCCGTGGGCACGCGGCGGCGAGCATCGATGAGGAAGCTGCCGGAGGGGGAGAGGGGTCTAGGGGAACGATGACAATGAGATGAAGACACTGGACATGGTCACGCGTGCGAAGGCAACGAGAGGAAGAGAGGCCAAAGCGCAAACGACGTCCTGGACGCGCCGCAGCGCACAAAGCACGTGAATTGGCATGCCAACCGCGCGGTCACCACGAGACAATGAATAGGGAGGTCACGAGAGGCAGGTAAATGGTGTCTAGCGTTATGTCCTTCCAAGATGGAGCATTGATGAGGCCATGGCTTGATCTGGGGTGCTATGGTTAAATGGTAATGGGCGTCTGAAGTTTTCTATATCAAACTTGGCCGTGCACTGCTGATTAACAGGGAATTGATTGGTGCCAATGGAGTTGTCTGGGGTGATTAGATTAGGAAGGACTATCATCCTGTTAACTTGGAGAAGATTTGGACCAAGATACATCATAGTTGCTTCACAACTGCATATTTGGCCCAGAATCAAGATCAGGAAGGTGCACTCACATGGAGTATCAACTTGAGCTTAAATTGGGCAAGGCAGGGTTATCTGGCCATATGAAGATGCTGTAAAAATTTCATACCAAATGGACAAGCCAAAATGGTACTTGTTTCACAAACATCCTCACTGACCAGAAACTTGGAATAATTTTGGAGAAATATTGGCTTGATGAAATGGTCCCAAATTTTGTGGAGAGATGTTATTTGGGTATGAGCACAATCTAGTAATTTCTCAGAATTAATGAAGCAATATAAAATATACTTGCTTCACAACCTGAAAATATTAACAGAATCAAAGATTTGGTCCTGTGCTCACATAGATGATTGGATGGGGCTGAAATTTCGAGGAGTGTGATTATATGAGCACATTAAGGTGTGTGCAAAATTTCAACTAATTTGGATACACCTAGCTAGTACTTCCTTCACAATGGCTTCTGTTTGACAGAAACTTTGAAAATTCACTGAGGAAGATTCACTAGGCAAATGAAATTGAATTTTGTCATGAGGAAATTATTTGGACATAAGAGAATGCCCAAAAAGTTTGGGAGCCAACAAGGAAAGATAGGTGGCACTTCCTTCAGAGAAAGCCACACTGGACAGAAATGAAGAATAATTATTGGGGAATTATTCTTGGGCTAGGACAGGAAAGTTTGGGCATATTTGATCAACATATGATCCAAATAAAATGTGAGAATTAATTGGGATTTTTGGGAGTGACAGAAATATAGGTTGCTTCACAACCTAGGGCAGACAGGGTTATTCCTTTAATAGAAAAAGGAATATTCCTGAGAAAAAGAATTTAGGGTTTGGTCAAGCAGTGAAGTGACATGATCTAGGGCTAGATTTGAGGATGATGAGTCACTTGGGAGAAGAAGAAATGATGATCTCCCAGGTTGCAAGGCCACAGAACCACTCCAAAAAGAAAAACAGAGCAAAAACCATATAAATCAAAAGAAAAAGAGAAGGGGCAAAAACCAGGCTGTTACATCCTCTCTCCTCCCTCCTCCCACCCCCTCCTCCCTCCATCTCTATTTTTTTCTGTTTTTACTGTAGTTTTTTACTATTGTATTATGTAGTTTTTTTTACTGTTTTTAGTAAGTGTTTAATAGAATTAGTAAGAAAATTAATAGAACTAGTTGAACTAGTTTATAGTAAGAACTAGTTTATTTTTATTTATAGTAAGTGCTTAGTTGAACTAGTTGAACTAATAGAACTAGTCTAATTAAAATTTTACTATAGAACTAGTTTATTTTTAGTAAGAAAATTAATAGAACTAGTTTATTTTTAGGTGTATTTAACAGAATTCTAGGTTGATTCGTTTTGAAGTGGACATGTCATATTTTGAACATGTCACATTTGTTGTTATTTTTTAGTTAAAGCAATTATTCCCGCATCGACATCGACGATGCCTATCCCGCATCCTCGTCGTCGACTCGGCGGAGGAGGCCTGCTTGATCAGAGGGACCATGTCCGGGACTGGGCTCCGCCGGGCTGGTACTGGGAGGTGCTACCTTCTGGGGGGCGCAGCTTGGTGAGGAGCCAGCCCGTCGTTGACCCGGACCTTCTTTGGTGGCGGTCGCGTGTACTAGTGACGGTGCGGAGGCTTGAGGACCCTGCGGAGGTGGTACGTCACCGTGTCAGCGAGGAGGACGAGCACGTCCGTCGCTACATGGTTGCGTTGGAGGGCAGGTTCTCCAATACCTGGTAGGTTCTTCAGGGATCTCACTGGAGCTATGATCCTGTGATGGTTCCTTCTCTTTGTGTGTCCACCGCCCGCGCCGATACCCGTCGTTCACTAGGGTTTTAGCTGTATTCGTGATGTTATATGTATGATACTATTCAAGATGTATTAGTGATAATATTCGACGATGTACGGACGTGATAACCCACAAGTATAGGGGATCAATTGTAGCCTCTTTCGATAAGTAAGAGTGTCGAACCCAACGAGGAGCTAAAGGTAGAACAAATATTCCCTCAAGTTTTATCGACCACCGATACAACTCTACGCACGCGTGACGTTCGCTTTACCTAGAACAAGTATAAAACTAGAAGTACTTTGTAGGTGTAACGGGATATGTTTGCAAGAATATAAAGAGCACATAAATAAAAACTAGGGGCTGTTTTAGGTAAAGAGGCAATAAAGCTAGTATAGCGAGTGTGGAAAAGTGGTGGTAGGAGTTGTGAAATTGTCCCTAAGCAATTGACTACTTTACTAGACCGATAGCAAGTTTTATGTGGGAGAGGCCACTGCTAGCATGTCATCCCTGACTTGGAATTCTATGCACTTATGATTGGAACTATTAGCAAGCATCCGCAACTACTAATGTTCATTAAGGTAAAACCCAACCATAGCATTAAGATATATTGGTCCCCCTTCAATCCCGTATGCATCAATTTCTATGCTAGGTTGAAGCTTCTGTCACTCTTGCCCTCCAATACATAGTCCTATCAACATACAACTAACCCTATGGTGTGATCCACGCGCGCGCTCATATGATGGGCACCAAAGGACAACAACATAACCACAAGCAAATTAAACCAATCAGAGCAATTCACCAATTACCGATAGGACAACGAAAATCTACTCAGACATCATAGGATGGCAACACATCATTGGATAATAATATGAAGCATAAAGCACCATGTTCAAGTAGAGGGCACAACGAGTTGCGGGAGAGTGGACCTCTGTAGATAGATGGGGGAAGGTGATGAAGATGTTGGTGAAGATGACGGAGGTGTTGGTGTAGATTGCGGTGACGATGATGGCCCCAGCGGCGTTCCGGCGCCACCGGAAGAGAGGGGGAGAGAGACCCCCTTCTTCTTCTTCCTTGACCTTCTCCCTAGATGGGAGAAGGGTTTCCCCTCCAGTCCTTGGCTTCCATGGCATGGGAGGGGTGAGAGCCCCTTCGAGATTGGATCTGTCTCTCTGTCTCTCTCTGTTTCTGCGTTCCCTGATTCTGCCCTTTCACCGTTTCTTAAATTCCCAGAGATCCGTAACTCCGATTGGGCCGAAATTTGGACACGATTTTTATCCGGACATTGGCTTTCTTGCTTCGAAAGAAGGGAACCAACCGCCTTATGGAGTGGCCACGAGGGTCAGGGGCACGCCCACCCCCCTGGGGCGTGCCCCCTGCCTCGTGGCCCCCTCGGGCATCGTCTCGCGTTGATTCTTCTTCCCAAAAATCACATATATTCCAAAAAAAATCTCTGTAAGTTTTTATCCCATTTGGACTCCGTTTGATATGGATTTTCTGTGAAACAAAAAACATGCAACAAACAGGAACTGGCACTGGGCACTAGATCAATATGTTAGTCCCAAAAATAGTATAAAAATTTGCCAAAAGTATATGAAAGTTGTAGAATACTGGCATGGAATAATAAAAAATTATAGATACGACGGAGACGTATCAGCATCCCCAAGCTTAATTCCTGCTCGTCCTCGAGTAGGTAAATGAGAAAAAAGATAATTTTTGATGTGGAATGCTACCTAGCATAATCTTGATCATGTAATCTAATCATGGCATGAATATTAAGACACGAGTGATTCAAAGCAATAGTCTATCATTTGACATTAAGTGTGACGCCCGGATAATTAGACTACAGTAATCCCGAGTTAATGATGCCATGTCACCACGATTACTGTTGTTAATCTTTTGTTAGTTCAAAATCGGTTCGAAATTCAAACTAAAAATAAAGTCAAACGGTAAAGATTTTCAAATATTAAAACTAAAATGTTGGGGTGTTGCCAAATAATGCATAGGTAATTATTGTGGAGAAACCACATTTTTATAAAAGGTTTAAATACACTTAAATGATTAAAACAATAGGTAAAACTATTAAATAAATACCTTTTGAATATTATAAATTGCTAAACTATTTTGATCAGGGGTAAAACTTTCTGTGAAAGTAGTTGGAGTTGTAACTCTATTTTAGGTACGGGTTTTACTTTTGTAAAACTGTAATTTACTAAATAGATAAAAGAAAGCAGAAAAGAAAAAAAAGTAGAAATAAAACAAAGCAAAAAAAAAGAAAGAACCCCCCCGGGCCAAGTGGCCCAGCTGGCCACCGGCCCAACTAACCCGAGGCCCAGCCGGCGCCCCCTT
>NC_057805.1:205143004-205144121 GCF_018294505.1 Triticum aestivum
CACGAAGGTCTATTCCTGCAAGCAATCGAAGAACGAGCAAGAATATGATAAAGCAATCTGAATATTGCGAATATATATGAAGTATTGATAATGGTGGGGATCCGTAAGCGGTCTTGGTCTGGTCGTTGGACACAAACGAAGTACACGAAGTTGCAATGGCTAACTTTTAACTAAACAAATCCCAAGGAAAAAGCTACTAGATGGATCTACTTATATAGGAGCAAGGGGTGGCGGCCAAGGAGGTGGGAGGACGTCCCAAGGCAGCCTAAAACCAACCCTAGGTCGTACAAGGCACATGGGCCCAAGTGGAGGTGATGCAACACCTTTGGACTTGTAGTTTGACTCGGATTCTGGTGCAACGTCAGATTCTTTCGACCATAACTCAATGCTCCGGACGAATTTAAAGGTGAATCCAATTGTGTTGGAAAGAGCACGAAATCTAGTTTCCAACAAAAAAAGAATCACCTAATTCGGAGTCCGTATGAAAAAGTTGTTGGCGTTTTGAGTCAGGTATGTCTGTGCAGTCCGAATCTGAATCCAGAACGTGAGAGACTTGGACTCTATCTTCTCTTGGGCCAAAAGTGACATGAGAGAACTTTTTGAATAGCAAGTAAACATCTCTTTCTCCCTTATCTTCATATGTGGATTGCACAAATGTCTCATACACCTGCAATTAGACAAAACACAAAAGTGTGTGAAGTATTTTTGTTCTGTATAACATAAATAGATTATTGAATAGTTTGCACTAGAAATCACCTGACAAATATGCATATATGCAATATTTTTGGTCGTATCAAAGGTAGTCATGTCCTCATCATCCTCCCCTTCTTGAAAACAAAGCCGTCCTCGGCGTTGCTTAATCTGAAATGTGGCTAACAAAAGAGACAAGGTGTACATGTTGTATATGTATATGTCATCCATTTTTACTTTTCTTTGTTTTTGCACATATGGCACATGTATACATGAGTAACCTTCATAGTTGATAAAATCTAAAGCCAAAATATTATCACAAGAAGTAGAAGGCATGAAAATATTGCAACTCAGTTTGCACATGTAAGCGAAGCTCTTATTCTTTTCAAAAGGTTGACAATGTTCATCATTAAACCATCCCAACATT
>NC_057805.1:205183715-205228365 GCF_018294505.1 Triticum aestivum
GATCACCAGATATCGCCTATTCTTCTCTATACTGCTTGCATTAGAGTAGTGTAGCATGTTACTGCTTTCCGATATCCTATCCTGATGCATAGCCTATCCTTGCTACTACTGTTGTTACCTTTACCTGCAATCCTACATGCTTAGTATAGGATGCTAGTGTTCCATCAGTGGCCCTACACTCTTGTCCGTCTGCCATGCTATACTACTGGGCCGTGATCACTTCGGGAGGTGATCACGGGTATATACTATATACATTATATACATGACACATGTGATGACTAAAGTCGGGTCGGCTCGAGGAGTACCCGCAAGTGATTCTGATGAGGGGGCGTCACAAGTTGGTATCAGAGCCGACTGCCTGTAGGAATCCCCTTCCACACTCCTTGGCCGAAGTCGAGTCTAAACATTGCAAAACTTTTGGAGTAGTTATGGGTATCCCGGCGTCGTGGTATCAGCCGAAGCCTTCGTGACGTCAGCGACTGAGTGGCGCGCGCCGAATTGGACTGGAACGCCACTAGGCTAGGTCTGCTTCCGGCCTCGTACGCAACATGCAGGTGTGCATAGGGCGATGGGCCCAGACCCCTGCGCGCATAGGGTTAGACCGGCGTGCTGACCTCTCTGTTGTGCTTAGGTGGTGCTGCGACGCGTTGATCTTACGAGGCCGGGCATGACCCAGAAAAGTGTGTCCGGCCAAATGGGATCGAGCGTGTTGGGTTATGTGGTGCACCCCTGCAGGGAAGTTTATCTATTCGAATAGCCGTGTCCCTCGGTAAAAGGACGACCCGGAGTTGTACCTCGACCTTATGACAACTAGAACTGGATACTGAATAAAATACACCCTTCCAAGTGCCAGATACAACCCGGTGATCGCTCTCTAACAGGGCGACGAGGAGGGGATCGCCGGGTAGGATTATGCTATACAATGCTACTTGGAGGACTTCAATCTACTCTCTTCTACATGCTGCAAGATGGAGGCTGCCAGAAGCGTAGTCTTCGACAGGATTAGCTCTCCCCCTTTTATTCTGGCATTCTGCAGTTCAGTCCACTGATATGGCCCTTTACACATATACCCATGCATATGTAGTGTAGCTCCTTGCTTGCGAGTACTATGGATGAGTACTCACGGTTGCTTTTCTCCCTCTTTTCCCTTTTTCTATACCGGATTGTCGCAACCAGATGCTGGAGTCCAGGAGCTAGAGATCCCGAGGATGATGCTACATGGAGTTCGGCTTCGAGGAGTAGTTAGGAGGTCCCAGGCAGGAGGCCTTGCCTTTTCGATCGTTGTTACTTTTGTGCTAGCCTTCTTAAGGCAAACTTGTTTAACTTATGTCTGTACTCAGATATTGTTGCTTCCGCTGACTCGTCTATGATCGAGCACTTGTATTCGAGCCCTCGAGGCCCCTGGCTTGTATTATGATGCTTGTATGACTTATTTATGCATTAGAGTTGTGTTGTGATATCTTCCCGTGAGTCCCTGATCTTGATCGTACACATTTGCGTGCATGATTAGTGTACGGTCAAAACGGGGGCGTCACAAGTTGGTATCAAAGCCAGGTTTCGATCCTGGGACCTGTGGGTTATGGGCCCACGTCGCCATTGGGTGGTATTAGGATCTTTTACTCCTCGATCTTTACTCTGGGACTCTGAGCTCTCTTCTATTCGGGTTAAATTATTTTGCTAAAAACAAAACTAACTTTAGGTTCTCGAAAGTACTTTCTCCCGGAGAGTCCCTCACTTCAGATGATCGCCTGTTGCACTAGAAGATTCCGGAGTTACCCTGTGATGTTCTGTCGAGACTTTGTGCCCGTTGTTTTTGCAATTCCCTATCACCGAAATATCCCTATGGATAAATACATACATCTATCGTTCTTACTTCTGTTCCCAGTTGATCTTGTCATTACAAGATACCCTGAAATTCCCTCTATTGATCCGTGAATACTTTGTGCCTACTACCTTGCAGTTCTTGCCACATGAATACCCTCTACGGATAATTCCTCGCACTTACTGAGTATCCGCTCTTCCCCCGTTGTTTACATGATTTACAAGACACATTGAAATACTATCTGATCTTTTGATAATCCTCTGCCCGCTATTACTCGGCAAATACTTGTCTGCTTGCATTATGGTTGCGTTCCATATGACTAGCAATATTCGTTAGTATCCTTTGTCATTATCATTAGAGTCCCTTGATTCAATATGTTGCGAATTCTCGCAGTCCTCAATCAGATCCTAGAATTCATCCTTCCGGCTCAGACGTCATATTAAACATGAGTTGGATCTCGACCAATGAAATTGCCATCGATTGTACCCTTAAGCCTACTCAACCTATCCATCCTTGATCAGACTGTTTGCTTCTGATCCCTTGATTTGGAGCTCATAATTCCTTTGCATTGGAGCTTTGAATTAGTCGGTTGTTTTGATAATCCGATCTCCTTGCTTTCTTTCTTCTGCTGGTTGAGTACCGATGCTCACATCAGGTCTCTTGTGGACCACCAGAACCTTTATGGGATTTTATCCGACGACGTCCTTCATATTCAATAACTTTGTGAGTCTTTTCTCAGATACATAATGCCTTTGGTAAATTGTATCCTCTGCTTTGTCAACCATGCTCTACTTTTGAGCTGGTGATAATTACTCTCGAAGCTTGTGGCATATGTTTCTAAGTTGCCCTGATGGGTTGGACCTATGCCTTCCTTGATCTGTGTGAACCCGAAAGTTTTCCAAGGTTCATACTCCTCTGGTAATTCACCAGGTAGGTCTTCGCACGCAAATTATTTTTAATAGAGCAGTGAATGAAAGGTTATGCATTGCAGAAGTGGGAGTTAACCTTGAACTTTGTGTTCATGCCCATGGACACGATGTAGATCTTATCATTAAAAGCTTCTCTTAAATTAATTATTCCCTTGGTAGGGGCGAGGGTGTCCCGATCTTTCGATGAGATGATAACTATCGATTTGGTGGAGACGACTTTGACGATCCGACTACAAACGTGCACGACGTTGCGCCTTATCAATCGCTAAACCAATCTCCTGAGGTTACTGACGATGCCGGAAGCACGATCAGCCTGACCACGAAGGTCTATTCCTGCAAGCAATCGAAGAACGAGCAAGAATATGATAATGCAATCTGAATATTGCGAATATATATGAAGTATTGATAGTGGTGGGGATCCGTAAGTGGTCTTGGTCTGGTCGTTGGACACAAACGAAGTACACGAAGTTGCAATGGCTAACTTTTAACTAAACAAATCCCAAGGAAAAAGCTACTAGATGGATCTACTTATATAGGAACAAGGGGTGGCGGCCAAGGAGGTGGGAGGACGTCCCAAGGCAGCCTAAAACAAACCCTAGGTCGTACAAGGCTCATGGGCCCAAGTGGAGGTGATGCAACACCTTTGGACTTGTTGTTTGACTCGGATTCTGGTGCAACGTCAGATTGTTTCGACCATAACTCAATGCTCCGGACGAATTTAAAGTTGAATCCAATTGGGTTGGAAAGAGCACGAAATCTAGTTTCCAACAAAAAAGAATCACCCAATTCGGAGTCCGTATGAAAAAGTTGTTGGCGTTTTGAGTCAGGTATGTCTGTGCAGTCCGAATCTGAATCCAGAACGTGAGAGACTTGGACTCTATCTTCTCTTGGCCCAAAAGTGACGTGAGAGGACTTTTTGAACAGAACCTAAACTTCTCCTTTTGCCTTATCTTCATATGTGGATTGTACAAATGTCCCATACACCTGCAATTAGACAAAACACAAAAGTGTGTGAAGTATTTTTGTTCTGGATAACATAAATAGATTATTGAATAGTTTGCACTAGAAATCACCTGACAAATATGCATGTATGCAATATTTTTGGTCGTATCCAAGGTAGTCATGTCCTCATCAGACGGGATGCCTTCCAGGGCATCCCCAAGCTTAGACTCTTGAGTCTCCTTGAATATTTACTTGGGGTGCCTTGGGAATCCCCAAGCTTGAGCTCTTGCCTCTCCTCCTTCTCCTAACATCAAGACCTCCTCGATCTTTGATCACTTCATCCACACAAAACTCAACAGAAAGCTTGGTAAGATCCGTTAGTATAATAAAGCAAATCGCCACTCTAAGTATGGTTGCAAACCAATTCATATTTTGTTTTTGCATTGTAGCTACTGTAATATAACTTTTCCATGGCTTAATCCACTGATAAAAATCGATAGTTTCATCAAAACAAGCAAACAATGCATCAAAAACAGAATCTGTCTTAAACAGGACAGTCTGTAGTAATCTGAACATTCACCATACTTCTTTACTCCAAAAATTCTGAAAAATTAGGAAAAATAAAAAAATTGTATAGAAAGACAGTGCAAAAAGTTTCAGAACCGTTTGACGTTCCAGTAAAAAATGTAAAATCGCGCACTACAGCCAAAGTTTCTGTTTTGCACCGCACAAACCAACAAGCAATGTAAACATCCTAAAGGCAAATCTTGGCACATTATTTTTATGATACAAAGGATTTGTACAAGGGGATAATTTTTTTTTAAAGTTTCTGTAATCAAGTGTCACAAAGTTTCCATGAGCATGAACAAAGTTAAAGGCTAGCTCCCATTTTAACAATGCTCGTCTTTCTCACTTTCGCTTTTCTTTTTGAATTTTTTTTAGGTTCCCCTCTTTATTTTTTATTTTTTTTAAAATTTATAGAAGCAGGCAATAGAAATAAATGACACTCTACAACTTCCGGGTTGTCTCCCTGGCAGCGCTTTCTTTAAAGCCATTAAACTAGGCATATAGTGCTCAAGTAATGGATCCACCCGGATCCCAAGGTATATCAAAGCCAATTTTAATTAACAATGATTTGTGATTTAGTAGTGAGCACAAAGTAACATATATCATGCAACAATGAAGTCTAACTCTCTTCCTATGCATCGGCATGTCATAAAAGAACAATTCATGCACACATAGTAAAGGCCAATGCATAGTATAAATAGTTTCTTGCAATTTTATCATATTGGAAACATGGAGAGGCGGAGATGTAGTTCCTCTCTCATAATAATTGCAAGTAGGAGCAGCAATAACATGCATCTTATATCTATCAAAATCATCATGTGTAGTAATAAAATGCAACTCATCAAAATAATCCTTAATAAGGGCAAACTTCTCCGATATAGTGTAGTCAGGAGAATTCAAAAAGATAATAGGACTATCATGCGTGGGTGCGATAGCAAAAATTTCATATTTAACATAAGGAACTATAGCAAGTTCATCTCCATAAGCATAATTCATATTGGCATCTTGGCCACAAGCATAGCAAGCATCATCAAAAAGGGATATTTCAAAAGAATCAACGGGATCATAACAATCATCATAGCATTCATCCTTCGGTAAATTCGAATGGAAATTAAACAATGTATGGGATAAATAGTTACTCTCATTAGATGGTGGGAACGGGTGATCAATCCGCTCTTCCTCCTTTTGTTCTTCGCTCTCCTCCTCATCTTTTTCATCCAATGAGCTCACAATGTCATTAATTTCTTCTTCCATAGACTCTTGCAAAATTTTAGTCTCTTCTTGGACAGCGGAGGAGTCCTCAATATATGATTTAATATAAGGATTAGAAGCATAATTATCATAGCAATATTTAAGTATGGCCAAATTTTCAGATTTGTAGAGAGTAGTATCACACTCTTCAATAAAAGAAGCAATTTCACAAGTACCCCTAAAAGCAACAAATTCTTCAATTTGTTGAACATCATAGTAATTATAAACACCCTTGGAGCGTCTTGTATGATTTGAGTCTTTGCTTTTTAGTTTACCACAATCATCCTTGCTATACACACCTTTTGGGAGAGACACGCATGAATCGGAATTTATTAGAATACTCTATGTGCTTCACTTATATCTTTTGAGCTAGATAATTTTGCTCTAGTACTTCACTTATATCTTTTTAGAGCATGGTGGTGGTTTTATTTTATAGAAATTATTGATCTCTCATGCTTCACTTATATTATTTTGGGAGTCTTTTAGAACAGCATGGTAATTTGCTTTGGTTATAAAATTAGTCCTATATGATGGGCATCCAAGATGGGTATAATAAAAACTTTCATATAAAGTGCATTGAATACTATGAGAAGTTTGATTCCTTATGATTTTTTTGAGATATGAAGATGGTGATATTAGAGTCATGCTAGTTGAGTAGTTGTGAATTTGAGAGATACTTGTGTTAAAGTTTGTGATTCCCGTAGCATGCACGTATGGTGAACCGTTATGTGATGAAGTCGGAGCATGATTTATTTTTTGATTGTCTTCCTTATGAGTGGCGGTTGGGGACGAGCGATGGTCTTTTCCTACCAATCTATCCCCCTAGGAGCATGCGCGTAGTACTTTGTTTCGATAACTAATAGATTTTTGCAATAAGTATGTGAGTTCTTTATGACTAATGTTGAGTCCATGGATTATACGCACTCTCACCCTTCCACCATTGCTAGCCTCTCTAGTACTGCGCAACTTTCGCCGGTACCATACACCCACCATTACCTTCCTCAAAACAGCCACCATACCTACCTATTATGGCATTTCCATAGCCATTCCGAGATATATTGCCATGCAACTTTCCACCATTCCATTTATTATGACACGCTCCATCATTGTCATATTGCTTTTCATCATCATGTAGTTGACATCGTATTTGTGGCAAAGCCACCGTTCATAATTCTTTCATACATGTCACTCTTGATTCATTGCACATCCTGGTACACCGCTGGAGGCATTCACCTAGAGTCATGTTTTGTTCTAAGTATTGAGTTGTAATTCTTGAGTTGCAAGTAAATAAAAGTGTGATGATCTTCATTATTAGAGCATTGTCCAGTGAGGAAAGGATGATGGAGACTATGATTCCCCCACAAGTCGGGATGAGACTCCGGACGAAAACAAAGAGGCCATTAAAAAAGGAGAAAGGCCCAAATAAAAAAATGAGGGAAAAAGAGAGAAGGGGCAACGCTACTATCCTTTTTCCACACTTGTGCCTCAAAGTAGCACCATGATCTTCATGATAGAGAGTCTCCTATGTTGTCACTTTCATATAGTAGTGGGAATTTTCATTATAAGAACTTGGCTTGTATATTCCAATGATGCGCTTCCTCAAATTGCCCTAGGTCTTCGTGACCAAGCGAGTTGGATCCACACCCACTTAGTTTCTTGTTGAGCTTTCATACACTTATAGCTCTAGTGCATCCATTGCATGGCAATCCCTATTCACTCACATTGATATCTGTTGATGGGCATCTCCATAGCCCGTTGATACGCCTAGTTGATGTGAGACTATCTTCTCCTTTTTGTCTTCTCCACAACCACCATTCTATTCCACCCATAGTGCTATGTCCATGGCTCACGCTCATGCATTGCGTGAAGATTGAAAAAGTTTGAGAACATCAAAAGTATGAAACAATTGCTTGGCTTGTCATTGGGGTTGTGCATGATTTAAATATTTTGTGTGATGAAGATAGAGCATAGCCAGACTATATGATTTTGTAGGGATAGCTTTCTTTGGCCATGTTATTTTGACAAGACATGATTGCTTTATTAGTATGCTTGAAGCATTATTATTTTTATGTCAATATTAAACTTTTGTTTTGAATCATTCGGATCTGAACATTCATGCCACAATAAAGAAAATTACATTGATAAATATGTTAGGTAGCATTCCCCATCAAAAATTCTGTTTTTATCATTTACCTACTCAAGGACGAGCGGGAATTAAGCTTGGGGATGCTTGATACGTCTCCAACGTATCTATAATTTTTGATTGTTTCATGCTATTATATTATCTGTTTTGGATGTTTAATGGGCTTTAATATGCTCTTTTATATTATTTTTGGGACTAACCTATTAACCGGAGGCCCAGTGCCAGTTTATGTTTTTTTGCCTATTTTAGTGTTTTGCAGAAAAGGAATAGCAAACGGAGTCCAAACGGAATGAAACCTTCGCGATGATCTTTCTTGGACCGAAAGCAATCCAGAAGACTTGGAGTTGAAGTCTGGAACGCCATGAGGCGGCCACGAGGCAGGAGGGCGCATCTAGGGGGGTAGGCGCGCCCCCACCCTCGTGGGCCCCTCGTAGCTCCACCGACGTACTTCTTTCGCCTATATATACTCTTATACCCTAGAAACATCAGGGAGAGCCACAAAACCACTTTTCCACCGCCGCAACCTTCTGTACCCGTGAGATCCCATCTTGGGGCCTTTTCTGGTGATCTGCCGGAGGGGAATCGATCACGGAGGGCTTCTACATCAACACCATAGCCTCTCCGATGAAGCGTGAGTGGTTTACCACAGACCTTCGGGTCCATAGTTATTAGCTAGATGGCTTCTTCTCTCTCTTTGATTTTCAATACAAAGTTCTCCTCGATGTTCTTGGAGATCTATTCGATGTAATACTCTTTTGCGGTGTGTTTGCCGAGATCGGATGAATTGTGGATTTATGCACTTGATTATCTATGAATATTATTTGGTTCTTCTCTGAATTCTTATATGCATGATTTGATATCTCTGCAAGTCTCTTCGAACTATCGGTTTAGTTTGGCCTACTAGATTGATCTTTCTTGCAATGGGAGAAGTGCTTAGCTTTGGGTTCAATCTTGTGGTGTCCTTTCCCATTGACAGTAGGGGCAGCAAGGCACGTATTGTATTTTTGCCATCGGGGATAAAAAGATGGGGTTTATATCATATTGCATGAGTTTATCCCCCTACATCATGTCATCTTACTTAAAACGTTACTCTGTTCTTTTGCGAGTGGCCGTGAAGGGATTGACAACCCCTTTATCGTGTTGGTGGCAAGGTTCTTGATTGTTTGTGCAGGTACTAGGTGACTTATGCGTTGTCTCCTACTAGATTGATACCTTGGTTCTCAAAAACTGAGGGAAATACTTACGCTATTTTGCCGCATCACCCTTTCCTCTTCAAGGGAAAACCAACGCATGCTCAAGAGGTAGCAGATGCCTATATCGAACGGTGATAGCATTGATGGGTCTACAATCGTAGCACATGCGAAAACTACCATCTTGTTTAGGCGCAAGGATAACCGGGACGGCACAAGGGCTTAAGCTTTCACGTACATGACCGTTGTCAATGATTTGTTGTACTTGTCGTTGGATCTCCTTAGTTTCTTCGGGGTTGACGCGGTATGGAGCCTTGTTAGGAAGAGGTACACCGGGGATGAGGTCGATCCAGTGCTCAATGCCACATAGAGGAGGAAGACCGGGGGGTAGCTCATCGGGAAAAACATCCTCAAATTCCTGCATCAAGTTAGAGAAAACTAGAGGAAGGGGATTTGAATTGTTAGTTAGTGCCACCTCATCTTTGCATAGAAGGACATAGTGGATGACACTCGATGGGTTCTCACACACTTCTCTCATCTCTCTTTTTGTGGCTAGGTGGACTAAGTTTTTCTCCCTTGGCGAAGAGTCGCTCAATTTGGCCTTGTGGCGCTCACTTTCTTTGTGGTAGTTCACTCTCTCACTAGTATCTCCATGATGGGTGGAAGCTTGCTTGTCGGCGATCACTTGGCTTGGTGACATTGGTCGTAGCACGTACTCCGTGCCCTTCATCTTGAAGCTATAGTGGTTAGTTCTTCCGTTGTGGATGACTCCGTGGTCGAATTGCCAAGGTTTTCCGGCACACGGACATAGGAACCACGTCGCACTCCAAGGTATCCTCGTAGGCGCCGATCTTGAATGAAACTTGAACCGTATGCTCCACTTGAATAGTGCCGGAGTCGCTTAGCCATTGCACCTTGTAGGGACAAGGATGCTTCTTCTTGACCAATTGCAGCTTGGAACATAGCTCTTCACTTGCCAAGTTGTGACAACTTGCTCTGTCGATGATGACTTTCACGGAACACCCGCTGATGCCGGCCTTGGTGTGGAAGATGTGGTACTGTTGGTCTTCTTCTTGGTGATGTTGGAGCGTCAAGACCTTGGAGACCACGAGATAGGGACTTGAATTGTTGTCACAATAGACTTGACCATCTTCATCTTCGTTCACGCGTCGGTGCATGGCCACGTGCTCAAGGGCTTCCATTTCTTGTTCACTCATCGAGTCGTATGTGCCATCGAAGATCATTGTTCGCTTGTTGGTGCATTCGAAGGACTTGTGTCCTCGGCCACCACATGTGAAGCACTTGAGAGAACTTGTCTTGACGGGGTCGTTCGGTGGTGGCGAAGATGAGGGAATCTTGGATTTGTAGGTGCTTGCCGGAGGACGAGTCGAGGAAGGCGCAACTTGCTTGGAACTTGACTTGTCGCCGATACTTGGTGATGCTCTAGTTGAGGTAGGAGGTGCCGAAGTCGCTGGAGCTTGAGAGTAGGAGCCATAGGTCTTGGACGAGTACTTGGTGTATTTGAAGTCATCTTGCACTTGTCGCTCGGCCTTGGTCACTTGATGAACTAGCTCGAGAAGGTTGGAGTATGGTTGGAATTCAGCAATCCGCTTGATTGGGTGGTTGAGGCCGTTCAAGAAGCGTGCCATAGTTTGCTCGTCATCTTCCTTGACATTGGCTCGTATCATGGCAATCTCCATTTCTTGGTAGTATTCTTCCACCGTCTTCGTGCCTTGCTTGAGGAGTTGCATCTTCTTGAAGAGATCACGTGTGTAGTGTGTAGGCACGAAGTGAGCTCTCATGACATCCTTCATTTCCGTCCAAGTTGTGAATGGTGGTTCGCCTCTTGTTTGTTGTCGCTCGATCACTTATTCCCACCAAATGAGGACATAGTCTTGAAACTCAAGGGAGGCCATGTCGATCTTCTTTTCCTCGTCGTAGTTGTGAAGAAGGAATTTCTTGTCCACCTTCAAGGCCCATGAGAGATATTCTTCGGGATCATTGCTTCCGGAAAACTTGGGCATGGTGAACTTGAGCTTGCCGTAGCGGAGTTCCTCATCATAGTGGTGGTTTTGATATCGCTCTTCCCGTGGAGGAAGGTCCTCAAATGCTTGTTCCTCAAGATGTCGCTCTTGGCATGGAGGAGGGTCTTGAAGCACTTGTTCCCCTTGGTGTCGTTCTTGTCATGGAGGAGGACGAGGGATATGCGCTTGGTTTCGCCTTTCTTGTTGCTCTTTGCGTCGGGCGGCTTCTTCTTGTCGTGCTTGATAAAGTGCTTCCTCTTGTTCGCGCACTTGGTGGTTGCGCTCTTCGATGGCTCTAGTGGCCTCGCAGAGTGCGCATTGTGCTTCGAGTGCTTGTGCTTGACAGATGGCGTCATCATCTTGAGGTTCTTGACATTGCACTTGTGGAGATATTTGCTCTTGCTCCATTGCTTCTTGCGCTTGTTGTCGCGCCCTTTCACGTGCTTGGACTCGGTCTTGTAAGCCATTGCCATGGAATGGATTTTCTTGAGCTTGGCGATCTTGGAGGTCATCATGGCAAGGAAAACGAGCTCGTGGAGGACTTGCATCATAAGAGGAGTAGTCCAAAGACTGCCGACTTGAGCGGCGGCTTGAGTGGCGCCGTCTTGATGAAGAGGATGAGGAAGACGGGCGTCGCACGATCATGTTGCGGAGTTCTTCCATTTGTGTGGTGAACTTGGCATCGATGTAGTCGCGGTTCCTTGCTTCCGATTGACGGGTTGCTCAAGGCATTCACCCAAGGCTTCACTTTCTTGATGGAGAGCTTATTGTGCAATGAAGAAGTGGCTCTTGGTGATGTAGTCACGATCAACACCTTGCTCCTCGAAGAGCGGGTTCATCGAAGAACTTGGCCTATCCATCATAACCAAGTGGGGTGAGTAGGAAAATGAGAGAACAATACCGAAGTTACCTTTTTCGAGGATTGAGGATGTATCAAGTGTCACTCAATGTAATGCCACAATAGGAGAATTGGTACCGGATTTGTTTCTCACACCTAGACAAGTAAAGCTTATGGAGTAGCTTGGTTAGGATGGTGGCAAAAATTTCAGGCAAATGTTAGTCAAGATATCGATAAGGTTGAGAAGGTTCACAAAAGTGCAAGTAAAGCAAATAGATCAAACCCAAGAATATCACTAGGAACACACACACGGAAGATAGATGGGATCTGCACAACCAAGGAGTGAGCTCAAAATGTGTAACCATGGAAAATGCTCTCGTTGTACGGATGCTAGAGAGACGCTAGCTGGATTACTCAAATGGGCAAGATACGCTTGTGCACCAACCTATGAGAGAAACATGACGTCTTCAATCCCAACTATGCTAAGTATGCGGTGACCAAGGTGATATGTCTATGCAAAATGGCTCAGTGCAATTGCTTACAAGCTCTTTGTTTCTCCTCTTTTGCTTAAAAGCTTTCCTTTCTTTCTCTTTTTTTTCCACCATGCTTGATGCTCGAGCCAAATATGATATGAGACAAGTATGTAAGATATGCACGGGAGAGACTTATGGCACAAAGATGATAGCAAGATCACTACGGTGCACAATAGCGTGGCCCGACAATTCTTAACTCGCTAGTCTCGATGGGCAAGTGACGCAAAATGGCTCGGGTTATCAATGCAAAAGCAAGGGTATGAAGTAAGTGTCGTCGAGGTTACCGTCCTTTCTTACGGTTAGCGGTGTCAACGGTGTAGATCGTTGGCGAAGATGACTCTGAGGCAATGATGAATGGCGGTGATGTCGATGCACACGTTCCTAAGTAGCCGAAACACCTTAGGAAATGGAACCTGCAACTCAAAATCAGTCAAATGCGGAAGGTGGGTGCTTTATGATAAATTTTATGATGGTGGCTAATGGTGGTGGTAATGATATATGTGGATGGGGGATGTCAAGAGCTTCCAAACGAGCTTAAGAACACTGAAAACGGACTTCGGGGGTGGAAGTTATGGCCAATTTGGTGTTATTGGTGGGCTGATTCGGAGGGGTGCGGGCACCCGGGGGTGGGAGGTGCGGGTGCCCGGGGTGGTCAGCGGGAATTGGCCCGGGGGTGCGGGCACCCGATGGTGGCCGATTTGGGTGGAAATTTTTGGGGAAAAGCTCAATTCGGTGGATTTCGTGGTGGGAAGGGTGGGGATTGATGGGTAGGGGCTAGATCCACTTGCCAAACACCAAATCCATGGACCAAAACAACCAAATCTCACAAGATCCAACAAATTGCAAGTAAAAGTTTTGTGGCTATTTTTGTGGGGATTTTTGAATTAGGACGAAAAACAACAAAATCAAGCTAGCAAATGGGGGGATGGAACTCCAAGATGTGAATCAACCTTGCTCATGATACCAAGATGTTGTAGGGTGAAACCCTAGAGGGGATCTTTTCACACTTGGAGGGGGGAAAGAGCTAGAACACACAAGAACACAAGGAGGAAATCACACTAACAAACCCAAATCACACATCTACTAGAGTAGCATACAGGAGATCCACAAGAATACATGAACAATTCAAGGAACATAACACTAGGTAAAATTCTTCCCACTCCTAGGAGATGAGGTCTTGATGTTGATCTTCTCCAAGAGGAGGCCTTGACAATCCAAAGGATTCTTCCCAAGGTGGGGGCTTGATCTCCAAGAGGAAGGGATACAAGGAGCCAAGCTCTCTTGTGTCTATCAAATACTTTGCTAACCCCTCTAATGAGCTAGGGAAGGAGTTTATATAGCCTAGGGACAAAATGGAAGGGGGAGAGGGATACAATGGTAAAAACCCCAATTGCACGCAGGCTGTCTCGGAGGGGTCCGGGCACCCGGGGTAAAGTGGCCCGGGCACCCGGACCGGTCAGGGACCCTGCCGAGGAAGGACCGGGGACCCGGGGCGGGAGCTGGTGGCTGGGCGGCCGAGGCCGGGCACCCGAGGGTCCAATGCCTAGGCACCCACGCGGGGGTTGGCGGCTGGCGCGTGAGGGGCCGAGCACCCAGGGTTGAGGGCCCAGGCAACCGTGGCTGGCTGGGGCGATGCTCAGGTTCTGGCCGGGCACCCGGGGCCAAGTTGGCTGGGCACCCGGGGTGACCAGAGGGCCGGCCCAGGGCGCGGCCGAAGGCCCGAGCACCTGGGGGTAGCGGGGGCCGGGCGCTCGGAGTGTCCAGGGCCTCTTCTCCTTGGCGCTTTCCGTGGCTTTCTTCCTCCTTCTTCTCCTTGGGTACTTGGGTCTCCGTCCTAGCTCAATCACAGTCATTTTCTTCATACCTAAGAATGCACAATATTTCCGGTTGAGGCAGGACCCCACTCTCGTGTGAATTTGAATGGAACTTGAAGAGGAAGGAGATAACATCGTTCTCGATGGCGTGTGCACGTGCTCTTATCATTCGTCCTCTCGGTGCTTGTGGTGGTGATGGAGTGTCCATGTGGATGGACGAGGGATGCTCCGCATCAGTACGTCTCAGCAACTCCTTCACCATCCTTCATCTTGAACTTGTCAAGTTGACTTTGAGGCACATCCAATTTGGATTCCTTGACGGACTCGGGTAGATCTTCACGAAGTAGGCAATCTCCTTGCCCTTACAAACTTCTTGGTTCAACTCAACAATCTTGTCGGAGGCTCCCAAGTGACACCTAACCAATCTAGGAGACACCACTCTCCAAAAGGTAATATATGTTGTGTTGATGATGAGCTCCTTTCTCTTGTGTTCAAATGATAGTATCCCCAACACTCAACTCTCTCTCACAGATTTGTATATGGTGGAAAGATGATTTGAGTGGAAAGCTACTTGGGGATGTCGGTGTCAAAACCGGCAGATCTTGGGTAGGGGGTCCCGAACTGTGCGTCTAAGGATCAAGGGTAACAGGAGGCAGGGGACACGATATTTACCCAGGTTCGGGCCCTCTTGATGGAGGTAATACCCTACTTCCTGCTTGATTGACTTTGATGAGTATAGGGGTTACAAGAGTTGATCTACGTCGAGATCATAATGGCTAAACCCTAGATGTCTAGCCTGTATGATTATGATTGCCTCTACGGACTAAACCCTCCGGTTTATATAGACACCGGAGGGGCCTAGGGTTGTACAGAGTCGGTTTACAGAGAAAGGAATCTTCATATCCAAACGCCAAGCTTGCCATCCAAGCAAAGGAGAGTCCCATCCGGACACGGGGGAAAGTCTTCTATCTTGTATCTTCGCCGCCCATTAGTCCGGCCTAGGTTGCATAGCCCGGACGCCCGAGGACCCCCTAATCCAGGACTCCCTTAGTAGCCCCTGAACCAGGCTTCAATGACGATGTGTCCGGCGTGGAGATTGTCTTCGGCATTGCAAGGCGGGTTCCTCCTCCGAATACTTTAATGTAGTTGATCAACAAGAACTATGTCCGGATCTGTTTAACAGGTTAACCCTCCAACCATAAAGGTATAATACTTAAAATAAGGTATATCCATCGACATCTTTTTCCGGCGAAATGTCACGCTTAGCTCTACTATCATTTCGAACCATTTTTGGGCCTCCCGCCTCGTGTTTCAATACGCAACTCCCATTGACACGTCTTGTCACAACGGAGATCGTGTCCCCTTATTGCGGGATTCTCATCAATACGAGTTTTGGTAATCTAACCGTGCTGTTCGCACGACCCCTTGGGAACAGGCTAGTTTTAAGGCTCGAGGGAGGGGGACGCTTGATATTCGCAGTCCATATAAGTGGATAGAATCCAACTCTTCCATCCCATGCCTCATTCTCTCTCTGCCTTCCCATCCTTGAGCTTCAGGGCCCAAGTTCCAAGCTTTTCTCCCCTCCACAACTGTTTCGACCATGGCCGGCTCTCAAGGCAAGTGGATGGATTCCTCTGTCATGGAGGAGAACATCATGGAGCTGCGGGAGGCGCGGTATCTAACCGCGGAAATCAAGCACATGCTTCCTGATCCGGCGCAGGTCATCCCCACTTCGGGGCCCGGCGAGAGGGTGGTGTTCATCCCCCACTTCCTCCGCGGACTCGGATTTGTCCTCCACCCCTTTGTGAGGGGTCTCATGTTCTACTACGGGCTGGATTTTCATGATCTGGCCCCAAATTCGTTCCTCCACATCTCAGCGTTCATCGTCGTGTGTGAGGCCTTCGTCCGCGTCCCTCCACACTTCGGCTTATGGCTCAAGATTTTCAATGTGAAGCCGAAGGTGGTCGATGGGCAACACGCGGACTGCGGTGGCGCCATGGTGAGTAAGCTCCCCAAAGTCAATTGGCCAAAGGGAGTCTTTGTGGACACCGTCAAGATATGGCAACAGGAATGGTTCTATATCACAGAACCCCGCGGCCCTAAGTGGGCAGCCACTCCAGCCTTCAGATCCGGACCCCAGCTGAGGCTCACATCCTGGACCGACAAGGGTCCGGACTGGGGGTCGGTCAATGAGGTGCTGCTGCTACAGAAACACGTCCAAGGCATGATAGCGAAGAACATTACCCTTGCTGACGTGATCCAAGTGATGCTGATCCGCCGAGCACTTCCCTGCCAGCGGCGCCCCCTCAAGATGTGGGAGTTTAATCCGGAAGGGCCACGGACCCTACAACGGTTCTATGGCACAATGCATAAGGGGATCTGGAAGCTGCTTTTTAAGAAGCAGAAGTCGTGGCCAAAGTCATCGGACGACACCGGCCTCGACTGCAACCATCCGGCCTCCAAGGTAAATTCTAAAACCCCTGAACACCAATTGGTTCATCCCTCCAAAGGAGAAGTATTTGAGTAGTCCATCCCCAAACAGGTTTGGATCAAGAAGGCGGAGCAGATCCGGTGTCCGACTCAGCTCCCCGAAAACCCAGCCAATCCCCTACTAATGAGGATGCTGGTCCCGGCGCCATACCAGGAGCCGGTAAAGAAGGAAAAGAAGAAGGAGAAGAAGAAAGAGGAGGGCACTTCAGACGCAGTGTCCGGAGGAGCTGATGCCCAGTCCTCTCACGAGGGCGACGACGAGGAGGAGGAGGTAGAATAAGATCCTCCCCGCAAGGGCAAGAAGAGGGCGGCCTTCGAAGACCTGGAGGCCGAAGCATCAAAGCGGGACAAGATTACCCTCTCTGATGACTCGGAGTCAGACGCCGAGGCCATCCCGAGGCACCGTCGCCGGGCCAAGCCCCAAGCCGACTCGTAAGTAGTCCCGGGATTTTTCACATACATCCAATCTCTATGAATCGTGTTGATAACTCTAAGTTCTATTTTTAGTCTGGCCCACGATCTCCCCCAGCTATCGTCCTCGGGGGATCTGCCGCCGGAGATGATGGAGAGCGAGTCGCCTCCACTAGCTTCCCCGCCTCCTAGGGCGTATGACGCCGAGGTGTCATTCCATAGGACCTCCCCTGGCCTTGAAGAGACACGAGGGGGGGAGGGGGAGCGACTTAACGACGCGAGAGGGTAATACCTCGGCTTCCGAAGGACTGGGGGTACGGCCCCCTCAGAGACCAGCGATGGGAGCCTCGGTCAATCCGACCCCCAGCCGCATACTACTCCGGAGACCCACACGGCTCCGGAGTCTAGTGAGCGACCCCCTACAGGAGAGGGAGGAGCAGCGGCCTCTGCTAATCCGGAGGCGCCGAATACCACGTCGGACGCACTACAAAGTGCATCTGTCCTGGATAATCATCGCATCCTGATGGGTACGGTGGCTGAGAAGATCCAGTCCACCAAGAGGGGGCTGAACGAAGCCTTCTCCAGCCTGCTAGCAGGCTTCGAGGTACGTGATGTAATGTTTTTGATCATTTTTATGAGAAATATGCCTGTATATAGATAGTAGCCCCTGAGACTCTGTTCGGTTCTTTGGAAGAAAAGCGAGCAGAGGATCTATAATCAGTTGTCAGGTGGTAACATGCTATTTTATTTGGATTAAAACAAGCCTCTCTGTTAGCGGCGACTGCCCAGACAGTGGAAGTTTCCGAACTCAAACAGAAACTGGAGCAGGCCAATGAGGACCTAGTCCTTGTTAACATGCGGCTCGACCAGGCGCAAGGTATAAGATATATCATACTTTATGCCTATTTATGTCTGTGTTCTGTGGAAGTTCAAGAGCTGCAATGTGCGTGTTTATACAGATGGTGCCGCCGCGGTTGAGAGCCTTAGGGGTGAGCTTGCCCAAGCCAAGGAGCAAGCGAGGGTAAGCAAGGCGGCTGCTGATAAAGCGTCTACGGACTTAACGGCCGAACAGGCCGCTCGGCGCCGTTTTGAGGAACGGGTGACCGAGGTGGAGTAGAAGCTCAGGGACACCACCCGCAAGTGTGAGTCTTTAGAAGAGGAAAATAAGGCGAAGGGGACCGAACTCGCCAAGACCCTTCAAGACGCCAAGGAGGCGCGGTCCGAATCCCGCGCAGCGCGCGAGGAAATCCGTCAAGCCGGACAGATAGTGGCTGGTAAGCCCTTTCTTTTACAGGCTAAATTTGGGGATCGGAGGTATGCCTTTCTTAACCGACTGTGGAGTTCTCCAGACGCATATGCGGATTTGCCGAAGAGTGCTGCGGACGCCGCCCAATTCTTTCGGGCCCAAGAGGGGTACGCAGCAGAGAAGCCTTTCTGGTCGCAGTTTGCGGGGCAGGAGCGTCCCGCACTGCTAAGTGACCAGATGGCACAATGGGCGGAGCTGCATAAGATGTCCAGCGCGGCCATGGAGGACGTCGTAGTCCGGTTGTGGCCGACCGAAGCCATTTCGGATGGCTACTTCGGCCTTGTGCGACGTCTCGTTGATGCGCTGCCCCGAATCGACACCGTCAAGAGGTGGTCCTGCATAGAAGGAGCGCGAATGGCCTTTGCCCGTGTCAAGATGCACTGGGCGAAGATGAAGGCCGAAAAGGTGGCAGTTGAAGGTCCGCCCGAACACAAGGACCATCGCACACCAGAGCGCTATTTTGAGGACGTACTAAAAGGTGCCCGCCTTGTAGAAGGCCAATGCTTGAAGGATGTAGTGTTCGAGTGAACGAGTCTGAACTATTCGGGAGTTTATATTATGAACTAAGGCTCTTGTAATATATTCATGCCTTTATGAAGAGTTTTATCCTCCTGTGCGGCCGCTTTTATATCTGAGAGTTCCCAGTCGTCGGCTTCAACCCCCATGTAGATACTACTGGGGCGTTCAGAATTGCACATGACTACACTTAATCCAACGTCTTGGTCCATGAAGGAGGTGTCAGTGCGGTGAACTAGGCAATCAGACTATGCGGTTTTATTGCTCTCACTTAGCCATAGGAGTTTGATGATGGGTCTACAAAGTAGCCCCTGTTATGTACGCAGCTATCCAATGCGGATGCATTGCATATGTGACCGGAAAATAGTCCTTCGTGTAATACGGAAAAAATCGCTAAAGATTTTAATAAGTCGCCGAGTGGCTGACCAGCTCTCGCCGCATCATGACAGTCAGTTTTCGATTTCTCTACTGAGGTGCTTAACCGGACGAACCGGAAACACAATCGCAGTAGTTCTCCCTTTACTACCCTAGACGATCAGACGGAACGTAAGGTAGGAAACACAGGAGCCGGGCAACCCAACCATTGACCAAAGACATGATTCGGAGCTGATGCATATAGTGCCGAGCTTGGGACGCCGAATTGTGCTATAAAGCTGTTCGGACTTTTGTTTGGCAACACATGTGTTGCCATATAGAGCCCGTGGCAATTTGTGCCGAGGTGTGTGCGTGAGGCAACTGAAGAGAGGGAATAAAGTCTATAAGTAAAGACGATACCGAATAATAATTTAGTTCACTGGAATCTGATTGAAACATAATCTTATAGAGGGTACCATAATCACCAAGGCCATTTTACATGCCGGGGATCTAAGGCCAAGGGGAAAAGCTCTATACAGGTTCTTGAGTGAAGTTGTGGTCTACAAAATCATCCTTTACACCTTCCTGCCGCACGTCTGCACTGCTTTCGCCTGAGTAAGAAAGGTTCCTTGAGAGGAATGGTCTTCGACTATTTGTATAGAACCGGGCTTGAAGAGAGTCCTTTTTGAGTCCGTAGGATGAGTAGGTTTTGATTCACCTGTGGTAAAAGAGAAAAAATAATTAAAGAAAGGGAAAGGTCGTATAGGGTTGAACCGTACTATAGGCCTGTCCGTATTGTGCCTCCGCTGATGCCCAAAGTACTTTGAGTGCATAATTATGCACGTGCGGTACGGATTTCGCGGATATACATGGCGATCGACGGAAGCGAAATTGCTAATCCTGCTCTGGAATTGCCGAACTGTTAGCATGTGGAATTGGCCGGCCTTGTGTAATAGAGCCCGGCGGCTTAATAGCTGATGAGGTGTGCGGCTTGAGAGGGCCGCTTTGTACTTCCGCCGCGATGGCAGCGGTATGCTCCTCAGTATGGAGGGAGCGTTCCATGTTTCCGTTGATTGTAATGACGCTACGTGGACCGGGCATCTTGAGCTTTAGGTAAGCGTAGTGCAGGACCGCGTTGAAGCGAGCGAATGCGGTTCGTCCGAGCAGTGCGTGGTAGCCGCTGTGGAAAGGGATGATGTCGAAGATCAAGTCTTTGCTTCGGAAGTTGTCCAGCGAACCAAAAACAACCTCCAATGTGATTGAGCCCGTGCAGCGGGCCTCTACACCAGGTATTACTCCTTTAAAGGTAGTTTTAGTGGGCTTGATTCTTGATGGATCAATGCCCATTTTCCGGATAGTGTCTTGGTAAAGTAGGTTGAGACTGCTGCCGTCGTCCATGAGGACTCGCGTGAGGTGGAATCCATCAATGATTGGATCAAGGACCAGAGCTGCTGAACCTCCATGACGGATGCTGGTTGGGTGGTCCTTTTGATCGAAGGTGATCGGGCAAGCCGACCATGGGTTGAATTTTGGGACGACCGGCTCTATGGCATAGACGTCCTGTAATGCGCGCTTGCGCTCCCTCTTAGGGATATGTGTGACATATATCATATTCACTGTTTTTACCTCGGGGGGAAATTGCTTCTGTCCCCCTGTGTTCGGTTGACGAGGCTCTTGGTCATCGTCGTCGCTGGGCGATCCTTTCACCTTGTGTTCGGCGTTGAGTTTGCCGGCCTATTTAAAGACCCAACGGTTTCTGTTGGTATGATTGGCGGGTTTATCGGGGGTGCCATGAATCTGGCAAGGCTGATCAAGTATTCTGTCTAAACTGGATGGGCCATCTCTGTTTGCCTTGAATGACTTCTTCCGTTGACCGTGTTTGGAGCCACTGAATCTCGTGTATTGGGTTCCTTCATTATTGTTTCGACGCTTGTGCTTGTTGCGTCGTGGCTTGCCATTGCCGTCCCTGGATTCGGAGGTGCCAGGGTCGCTGGTGCTATTGCTTCTACGAGCAAGCCAGCTATCTTCTCCCGCGCAAAAGCAGGTCATAAGTGCGGTAAGGGTTGCCATGGACTTCGGCTTTTCTTGGCCAAGGTGTTGGGCGAGCCACTCATCTCGGACGCTATGTTTGAAGGCCGCGAGGGCTTCGACGTCCGGACAATCCACAATCTGGTTCTTTTTTATTAAGAACCTGGTCCAGAGCTGCCGGGCTGATTCTCCGGGTTGCTGGATTATGTGACTAAGATCATCGGCGTCTGGGGGCCGAACATAGGTACCTTGGAAGTTGTCTCTGAATGCGTCCTCCAAGTCTTCCCAGCTGCCAATATAATTTTCTGCTAGGTTGTTCAGCCAGTGCCGTGCTGGCCCCTTGAGTTTTAGGGGGAGGTATTTGATGGCGTGTAGATCGTCACCGCGAGCCATGTGAATGTGGAGAAGAAAATCTTCAATCGATACTGCGGGATCTGTTGTGCCGTCGTATGATTCAATGTTCACGGGTTTAAACCCTTCTGGGAACTGGTGCTCCATTACCTCATCGGTGAAGCATAGGGGGTGTGTGGCACCTCTGTATTGGGCAACATCACGACGCGGTTCGGATGAAGTCCGTATGTGGTTTTTGGCCCTAGTGAGGTTGTGTTTGTCGCGCCAGGCCTGATGGTCGTCTTCTCACGCTTGGGTGCGCCCCCTTGATCCGTAGATTGACTTGGTCTGATCGGCTCTATTGTCTAGGTCCTGACATAGGTCATAAGTGTATCCTCGAGCTGTTGTTTCTCTTCTTTTACGGCGGGGTGGTGCGGGCTGGTGTTCGGCTTGAGTTGCCGTTCTGTCCCGGACACATGGTGGTCGGTCAAGTCCGTCAGCCGCATTACACGCAGGTGGTATGGGCTCCAGCGCCTCATTGTCGAATTGGGGTAGCAGCTTACGCTTCGGGTAACTCTTTGTTGGGCGTTCGAGGCCGTATTCTTCGGCTGCCAGGACATTAGTCCATTTGTCGTTGAGCAGATCTTGGTCAGCTTGAAGCTGCTTCTTCTTCTTCTTTAGGCTTCTTGGAGTGGCTATTAGCCGGCACTTAAAGCGCTCTTGTTCGAGGGGTTCCTCTGGCATGATAAAATCTTTGTTGTCAAGGCTCACGTCGTCCTCGGAGAGTGGTAGATAGTTACTATCCTCCGAGTCTTCATTCCCTGCTTGGTCGTCAGGGTCAGCTTGGTCGTCCTCCCGAGCATCCTGTCCAGATGTTGGTTCGATGGGGTCTTCTTGGTTTTCGGTGTTCTCCGGAGTATCATTGTCTCCGGTGCCGGTATTGCTGTCTTTTCCGCGACGCGATTTAGAGCGCCACCGCTGACGTCGACGCATTGGTGGTATCTCAGGAGGTTCGTCCTCGACTGGATCCTTCTCATCATCGCCGTCGCCTTCTTTAGGTGTGTCCACCATGTACACGTCGTATGAGGAAGTGGCCGTCCAGCATTCGGTGAACGGCGGGTTTTGGGCCTGCTCCTCTCCGGCATCGTCGTCCATACCGTCGATGTCTTCGGAGGCGTAATCGAGCATGTCGGTTATATCCTCGACAGTGGCTATGAAGTCGGTGGTGGGTGGGAAGTAAAATTCCCTATTTTCAGCCCCTAGTCCGGGCTGGGTGCAATTCGGAAGCGGTTCCTCTGTGATGGCGAGGGATCGCATTAAGTCCAAAGCCTCGTTTAAGAGCGAGGTTTGGGCGGGGACAGAAGTTTCCTGGCCGAGCTCGCATGACGCGGACTCCGAGGGTTCGGAGCTAGTGTCTGGAGAAGATTCTGGCTTTGTGATGACTGCCGGAGACGCTATTCTCTCCGGTTCTCCAGTGTTGAGCTCTAAAGCCGCACAGAGTCCGGTGGGCTCTAGACTCCCGTCTTCGGACCTGGTGACGCGCTTTGGATCTAAGGCCGGAGCGGTGGTTGGGGCCGCGAACCCTTGGAAGATCAAGTCTCCTCGGATATCAGTGACATAGTTCAGATTTCCAAAACTGATCTGGTGACCAGGGGCGTAGCTGTCGATCTGCTCTAGGTGGCCAACCGAGTTGGCACGTAGTGCGAAGCCACCAAATACAAAGATCTGGCCGGGGAGAAAAATCTCCTTCGCGGCAGCATTGTTGTAGATGATCGATGGAGCCATCGAGCCTTTCGACAATGGCACAGTGGAACTCTCAATGAAAGCACCAATGTTGGTGTCAAAACCGGCAGATCTCGGGTAGGGGGTCCCGAACTGTGCATCTAAGGATCGAGGGTAACAGGAGGCAGGGGACACGATGTTTACCCAGGTTTGGGCCCTCTTGATGGAGGTAATACCCTACTTCCTGCTTGATTGCCTTTGATGAGTATAGGGGTTACAAGAGTTGATCTACCTCGAGATCATAATGGCTAAACCCTAGATGTCTAGCCTGTATGATTATGATTGCCTCTACGGACTAAACCCTCCGGTTTATATAGACACCGGAGGGGCCTAGGGTTGTACAGAGTCGGTTTACATAGAAAGGAATCTTCATATCCGAACGCCAAGCTTGCCATCCACGCGAAGGAGAGTCCCATCCAGACACGTGGGAAAGTCTTCTATCTTGTATCTTCGCGGCCCATTAGTCCGGCCCATGTTGCATAGCCCGGACGCCCGAGGACCCCCTAATCCAGGACTCCCTCAGGGGAAGGCTAGAAATCAAGATTCTTGTGGTTGGATTGGAATATCTTGATCTCAACACATGTGTAGGTGGCTCTCTCTTAGAAAATATAGGCTGGAAGTGTAGGCACGTTCTGATGGCTCTCTCTCATATGGAGAAGGGGGTGGAGGGGTATATATAGCCTCCACACAAAATCCAACAATTACACACATTTGACCCAACTCGGTCAGACCAAATAGAAGAACTCTGCGAGACCGATTTAGTTCAAAATGTGAATGTTAGGAATCTCAGTGGGACCAACTGGAACAACTCGGTGGGACGGATGTGCTAGGGTTATGGAAAAACCTAATCTCGGTGAAGCCGATTGCTTGAACTCGGTGAGACCGATTTCTGCAAAGAGCAAACAGAGAGTTGGTCAAGCAAACTCGGTGTGACCGATTGCACATTTCTGTGGGACCAAAATAATTGCAACGTGCAACAACGAGTTTGCAGGCCCATCTCGGTGAGACCGAGATCCATATTGGTGTGACCGAGGCATTAGGGTTTCTGGCAGTGGCTAGGTCAAGTGAACTTGGTGGCGCCGGGTAGATCATTTTGGTGGGGCCGAGTTTGACTTTGAGTTTTGGACATATTTGGAAATGAGAAGGTGGTTGAGGGTTTTGGAGCAATATCACTAAGCACCTTGAGCAAGTAGACCGTTAAGCAACACCTCATCCCCTTTTAATAGTATTGGCTTTCCTATGGACTCAATGTGATCTTGGATCAATAAATATAAATGAAGAGTCTTGAGCTTTTGCCAATATGTGTCCTTAGCATTTTGAGGGGTACACATCTCTAGTCCATTCCATGCCAATCATTGAACTTTCTGAAATACTTAACTTGAATGGATATTAGTTCAATGAGCTATATGTTGATATGAATTACCAAAACACCTGGGGATTAGTTGCACTTTCATCCCACCAAATGAGGACGTAGTCTTGGAACTCAAGAGATGGCATGGCGATGTTCTTTTCTTCTTCATAGTTGTGTAAACGAAATATCTTGTCGACCTTCAATGCCCATGAAAGGTAGTCTTCGGGATCATTACATCCGGAGAACTTAGGCATGGTGAACTTGAGCTTGCCATAGCATTGTTCTTTAGTGCATGTGGGTCGATTGTGAAGGCACTCTTGCATTGGTTGAGGGTCTTCGATCGCTTGTTCCTCGTGCTCCGGTTTATTAGCTTGACACTGAGGGTGTGAGATTCTTGCACGGTTCCTCATTTCTTGGCGCTCCTCGAGGCATGCGGCTTCTTCTTGTCGCTCTCGACGAATGCCTCTTCTTGTCCCCGGTTGTGTGCGCGGACGGCTTGGGTTGTTTCACGTAGAGCACGATGGGCTTCAAGGACTTGTTTGTCATGGTGTTGTTTCTCTTGTCGAAGGGCGTCACCATCTTGGCTTGCTTGGTGATCTTGGTGTATTGGAGCTTGCTCTTGTTCCATGGGATCATTTTCTTGACGACGATGTCGTTCACGTTCCCAAAGATGGTCTTGTAAACCATTGCCATGAAATGGGTTTTGTGGAGCTTGATTGTAACACCCAATATGCGACTATATCCCACACGTGTCGAGGCACGACTTAGGGGCATAGCGCATATTGAGCCCGTTCCAAGAATGTTTATATCTTTGCACAAACCATTTACTGAACAAGGGAGAATACGAGGTAAAGGTTTACACTCGCCACATGTCTACAATATATTATTCAATCATTCATACATTCATCCAAATGAAGGCAGGGTCCGATTATCGACGAAATCAAACGAGAAAAGACATAACCACCCATGCTATAATCCCGATCGACCCGACTAGGAGGGACTATTGATCGTCCGGAAACGAAACATACATACGACCACGATCCTCGTCATACTCCCACTAGGGCTCTATACCATCACTTGTACCTGAATCGGTACCTGCAACTATTGTGGTAGTAATCTATGAGCCACGAGGATTCAGCAATCTCATTCCATGATATCAAGACTAACAAAGCTTATGGGTATGGCAAGGTTAAGTGGCAAGGTTGCAGCAAGCACCTAAGCATGTTTAAGTGGCTAACTTACGAGTACAAGAATAAGATGAGTGACTATGCATATCGGTCGCAAATTAATATGACCAAGAACTAATCATGAATACTACTTACGTTTCAGTCATGACCCCACTGTGTTCTCTTCTTGAACTTCGTTGAAAAGAGACGATCACGGTTACACACGCGGTTGGTGTATTTTAGTTGAATTTGTGTCAAGTTATCTACAACCGGATATCATAAATTTCCAAGTCGCCCATAACCACGGGCACGACTCTCGCAAAGATTAAACCCTGCATGGGTGTCCACCTTAATCCATCATAAACTCTCATGATCCACGGAGGAAAGACCTCCACCTCGGGACACCACGATCAAGCTCGGAATGCCGGTGCACAAGACATTTGGACAATGGTAAAACAAACCAGCAAGACCGCCCAATGTACTGACAATTCCTGATAGGATTCGCACGTATCTAATTCTCAAGGTACACCGGATGGGCCAGACGTCGGGTTGGCTGAGACCCTGGTTGCCCGGGGGGCACCGGACATCGCCTAGTTTGGACCAACACTCATGAGGAGCATTGGCGCGGGGTTGCTAATTAAGAATCCTCGGGTTAATTACTCCATACGCAAATTTTAGTTGTTATTAGGCAAATGGTAAAACCAAAGTTGGCCCTTGCTGGAAGAGTTTTATTCAAAGCGAACTGTTGAGGGGTGCCCATAAACCCCGACCGTGTAAGGGACGCAAATCAAGGAACATAACACCGGTATGATGAAAACTAGGGCAGCATGAGTGGAACAAAACACTAGGATAAAGTCCGAGCCTTCCACCCATTACCAAGTATATAGATGCATTAATTAAATAAGAGATATTGTGATGTCGCATGATATCCATGTCCCAACATGGAACAACCTGCACTGCACCTGCAACTAGCAACACTATAAGAGGGGCTGAGCAAAGCGATAACTTACCAAACAACGGTTTGCTAGGAAGGTGGGGTTAGTGAAGGAAATATGCCCTAGAGGCAATAATACAGTTGTTATTTATATTTCCTTATATCATGATAAATGTTTATTATTCATGCTATAATTGTATTAACCGGAAACTTGATATATGTGTGGATAGATAGACAAAACACAATGTCCCCAGTATGCCTCTACTAAACTAGCTCGTTAATCAAAGATGGTTAAGTTTCCTAACCATAGACCTGTGTTGTCGTTTGATGAACAGGATCACATCATTAGGAGAATGACGTGATGGACAAGACCCATCCGTTAGCTTAGCATAATGATACGTTAATTTTTATTGCTATTGTTTTCTTCATGACTTATACATATTCCTTTGACTATGAGATTATGCAACTACCGAATACCGGAGGAATACCTTGTGTGCTATCAAACGTCACAATGTAACTGGGTGATTAAAACGATGCTCTACAGGTGTCTCCGAAGGTGTTTGTTGGGTTGGCATAGATCGAGATTAGGATTGTCACTCCAAGTATCGGAGAGGTATCTCTGGGCCCTCTCTGTAATGCACATCATGATAAGCCTTGCAAGAAATGTGATTAATGAGTTAGTTGCGGGAAGATGCATTACGGAACGAGTAAAGAGACTTGCTGGTAACGAGATTGAACTAGGTATGAAGATACCGATGATCGAATCTCGGGAATGACGTATGTTGTCCTTACGGTTTGACCGATAAAGATCTTCGTAGAATATGTAGGAACCAATATGAGCATCATGGTTCCGCTATTGGCTATTGATCGGAGAGGTGTCTCGGTCATGTCTACATAGTTCTCGAACCCGTAGGGTCTGCATGCTTAACATTCGATGACGAATTGTATTATGTGTTATGTGATTTGGTGACCGAAGATTGTTTGGACTCCCGGATGAGATCACGGACATGACGAGGAGTCTCGAAATGGTCGAGAGGTAAAGATTGATTATTGGATGATAGTATTCAGACACCGGAAGTGTTTCAGAATGTATCAGGTACATATCAGAGTAGGGGGGGGTTACCTGAACCCCCCCGGGGAAGATATGGGCCATATGGGCCATAGGAGGGAGGCAAGCCAGCCCACAAGGGGTGGCGTGCCACCCCCCAAGGGAAGGAGGCCGAATAGGACAAGGAGAGGGGGCGGCGCCCCCCTTTCCTTCTCCCTCTCCTGCTCCTTCCCCCTTTCCCCTTCCGGTAAAAGGAAAGGGGGCGCCGAATTGGACTAGGAGCCCAAGTTGGACTCCTCTCACTTGGGGCGCGCCTAGGCCGGTCTCCTCCTTTCTCCCTCCTCTATATATGGGGGCAGGGGCGCCTCTAACACACATCAATTGTTCCAAGCCATGTGCGGCGCCCCCTCCATAGTTTACTCCTCCTGTCATATTCACGTAGTGCTTAGGCGAAGCCCTACGCAGATCACTTCATCATCACCGTCACCACGTCGTCGTGCTAAAGGAACTCTTCCTCGACACTTTGCTGGATCAAGAGTTCGAGGGACGTCATCGAGCTGAACGTGTGCTGAACTCGGAGGTGCCGTACGTTCGGTACTTATTCGGTTGATCGCAAAGACGTTCGACTACATCCACATCGTTAAACTAACGCTTCCGCTTTCGGTCTACGAGGGTACGTGGACACACTCTCCCTCTCTCATTGCTATGCATCTCCTAGATAGATCTTGCATGATCGTAGGATCTTTTTTGAAATTGCATGCTACGTTCCCCAACAGTGGCATCCGAGCCAGGTCTATGCGTAGATGATATGCAGGAGTAGAACACAAAGAGTTGTGGGCGGTGATCGTCATACTGCTTACCACCAATGTCTTATTTTGATTCAGCGGTATTGTTGGGTGAAGCGGCCCGGACCAACCTTACATGACCATGTTCATGAGACCGATTCCACCGACAGACATGCAACTAGTTTTGCATAAAGGTGGCTGGCGGGTGTCTGTTTCTCCAACTTTAGTTGAATCAAATTTGACTGCGACCGGTCCTTGTTGAAGGTTAAAACAGCAAACTTGATAAATCACCGTTGTGGTTTTGATGCATAGGTAAGAACGGTTCTTGCTAGAAGCCTGTAGCAGCCACGTAAAACTTGCAAAACAAAGTAGAGGATGTCTAACTTGTTTTTGCAGGGGCATGTTGTGATGTGATATGGTCAAGACATGATGTGATATACGTTATTGTATGAGATGATCATGTTTTGTAAAAGTTATCGGCAACTGGTAGGAGCCTTATGGTTGTCGCTTTATTGTATGAAATGCAAACGCCATGTAATTGCTTTACTTTATCACTATGCGTTAGCGATAGTTGTAGAAGCAATAGTTGGCGAGACGACCATGACGCTACGATGGAGATCAAGGTGTCAAGCCGGTGACGATGGAGATCATGACGGTGCTTTGGAGATGGAGATCAAAGGCACACGATGATGATGGCCCTATCATGTCACATATTTTGATTGCATGTGATGTTTATCTTTTATGCATCTTATTTTGCTTAGTGGGCTGCCCCATGACGATGCATGCGCCCTTTGTGACCAAGAGGAGGAGACCATGCACCATCTCCTTGCCGGATGTTCTTTCTCACGCCAAGTTTGGCACGAGATCCTTGGTTGAGCACGTGTGCCCATCGGCCTCCCCGCCCTTGACACACCATTTCAGCTCTGGTGGCAATCCTCGACCTCGCGGCCGCTGCTATGCGCAAGGGTCTATCCTCCCTCATCATCCTATCTGCTTGGTGGATTTGGAAGCACCACAACGCCTGCATTTTTGAAGGAGAGACACCTTCGATCTCCTTCACCTCTGAGACCATCAAGGACGAGGCACGCCTATGGGCCAAGGCGGGCGCCACCGGACTACAACACATCATCCCCGGCGCTTAGTCTCTAGTTTTGGTAGCGGGGCTGAGCATATCCCCATCTGTTGTGCTCCTTCGCTTGTACACCATGCCTAGTGCGTACATGGCCTCGTAAGCGTTGTAACCCCATGCTTGTACTCCTCTTCTATCAATACAAAGATACGCAGCTTGCGTATTCACAAAAAAAAATATTATTTTGCTTAGTACGGTGGTAGAACTATAAGATGATCCCTCACTAAAATTTCAAGGTATGAGTGTTCTCCCTGAGTATGCACCGTTGCGACAGTTCGTCGTGCTGAGACACCACGTGATGATCGGGTGTGATAAGCTCTATGTTCACATACAACGGGTGCAAGACAGTTTTGCACATGCGGAATACTTGGGTTGAACTTGATGAGCCTAGCATGTACAGACATGGCCTCGGAACACTGGAGACCGAAAGGTCGAACGTGAATCTTATAGTAGATATAATCAACATAGAGATGTTCACCATTGAAAACTACTCCATCTCACATGATGATCAGACATGGTTTAGTTGATATGGATCACGTGATCATTTAGATGACTCGAGGGATGTCTATCTAAGTGGGAGTTCTTAAGTAATATGATTAATTGAACTTAATTTATCATGAACTTAGTCCTGACAGTTTTTGCATATCTTTGTTGTAGATCAATGGCCCGTGCCACCGTTCCCTTGAATTTTAATGCATTCCTAGGGAAAGCTAAGTTGAAAGATGATGGTAGCAACTACACGGACTGGGTCCGTAACTTGAGGATTATCCTCATTGCTGCACAGAAGAATTATGTCCTTGATGCACTGCTAGGTGAAAAGCCCCATCCCACTAATGTAGACGCTTTGAACGCCTGGCAGACGCGGTTTGATGACTACTCTATAGTTCAGTGTGCCATGCTCTACGGCTTAGAATCGGGACGTCATAGACGTTTTGAATGTCATGGACCATATGAGATGTTCCAGGAGTTGAAATTAACATTTCAAGAAAATGCTCAAGTTGAGAGATATGAAGTCTCCCACAAGTTCTATAGCTGCAAGATGGAGGAGAACAGTTATGTCAGTAAACACATACTTAGAATGTCTGGGTACCATAGCCACTTGACTTAGCTGGGAGTTAATCTTTCGGATGACAGTGTTATTGACAGAGTTCTTCAATCACTGCCACCAAGCTACAAAGGCTTTGTGATGAACTATAATATGCAAGGGATGGATAAGACAATTCCCGAGCTCTTCGCTATGCTCAAAGCTGCGGAGGTAGAAATCAAGAAAGAGCATCAAGTGTTGATGGTTAACAAGACCACTAGTTTCAAGAAAAAGGGCAAGGGAAAGAAGGGGATCTTCAAGAAGAATGGAAAGCAAGTTGTCACTCCCAGGAAGAAGCCCAAGTCTGGACCCAAGCCTGAAATTGAGTGCTTCTACTGCAAAGGGACTGGTCACTGGAAGCGGAACTGCCCAAATACTTGGCGGATAAGAAGGATGGCAAAGTGAACAAAGGTATATTTGATATACATGTTATTTATGTGTACTTTACTAGTGTTCATAGTAACCCCTGGGTATTTGATACCAGTTCAGTTGCTAGGATTAGTGACTCAAAACAGGAGTTGCAAAATGAACAGAGACTAGTTAAGGGCAAGGTGACGATGTGTGTTGGAAGCGATTCCAAGGTTTATAAGATCACCATCGCACACTCCCTCTACCTTCGGGATTAGTGTTGAACCTAAATAAATCTTATTTGGTGTTTGCGTTGAGCATAAATATGATTTGATCATGTTTATTGCAATACGGTTATTCATTTAAGTCAGAGAATAATTGTTGTTTTGTTTACATGAATAAAACCTTGTATGGTCATACACCCAATGTGAATGGTTTATTGAATCTCGATCGTAATGATACACATATTCATAATATTGATGCCAAAAGATGCAAAGTTGATAATGATAGTGCAACATATTTGTGGCACTGCCGTTTAGGTCCTATTGGTGTAAAGCGCATGAAGAAACTCCATGCGGATGGATTTTTGGAATCACTTGATTAAGAATCATTTGATGCTTACAATCCATGCCTCATGGGCAAGATGACTAAAACTTTGTTCTCCGAAACAATGGAGCGAGCCACTCACTTATTGGAAATAATACATACCGATGTATGCGGTCCGATGAGTGTTGAGGCTCGCGACAAGTATCATTATTTTCTGACCTTCACAGATGATTTGAGCAGATATGGGTATATCTACTTGATGAAACACAAGTCTGAAACATTTGAAAAGTTCAAAGAATTTCAGAGTGAAGTAGACAATCATCGTAAGAAGAAAATAAAGTTTCTACGATCTGATCGCCGAGGCGAATATTTGAGTTACGAGTTTGGCCTTCATTTAAAGTAATGTGGAATAGTTTCACAACTCGCGCCACCTGGAACACCAAAGCGTAATGGTGTGTCCAAACTTCATAACCGTACTTTATTAGATATGGTGCGATCTATGATGTCTCTTACCGATTTACCACTATCATTTTGGGGTTATGCATTAGAGACAGCAGCATTCACGTCAAATAGGCCACCATCTAAATCCGTTGAGACGACACCATATGAACTATGGTTTGGCAAGAAACCTAAGCTATCGTTTCTTAAAGTTTGGGGTTGCGATGCTTATGTGAAAAAGCTTCAGCCTGGTAAGCTCGAACCCAAATCGGAGAAGTGCATCTTCATAGGAAACCCAAAAGAAACCGTTGGGTACACCTTCTATCACAGATCCCAAGGCAAGATATTTGTTGCTAAGAATGGATCCTTCCTAGAGAAGGAGTTTCTCTCGAAAGAAGTGAGTGGGAGGAAAGTAGAACTTGATGAGGTAATTGTACCTTCTCTCGAATTGGAAAATAGCTCATCACAGAAAACCGTTCCCGTGATGCCTACACCAATTAGTGAGGAAGGTAATGATGATGATCATGAAACTTCAGATCAAGTTACTACCGAACCTTGTAGGTCAACTAGAGTACGATCTGCACCAGAGTGGTACGGTAATCCTATTCTGGAAGTCGTGTTACTAGACCATGACGAACCTACGAACTATGAGGAAGCGATGATGAGCCCAGATTCCGCGAAGTGGCTTGAGACCATGAAATCTGAGATGAGATCCATGTATGATAACAAAGTATGGACTTTGGTTGACTTGCCCGATGATCGGCAAGCCATAGAGAATAAATGGATATTCAAGAAGAAGACTGACGCTGATGGTAATGTTACTGTCTACAAAGCTCGACTTGTTGCGAAAGGTTTTCGACAAGTTCAAGGAGTTGACTACGATGAGACATTCTCACCCGTAGCGATGCTTAAGTCTTTCCGAATCATGTTAGCAATTGCTACATTTTATGATTATCAAATCTGGCAAATGGACGTCAAAACTGCATTCCTTAATGGATTTCTTAAAGAAGAGTTGTATATGATGCAACCAGAAGGTTTTGTCGATCCTAAAGGTGCTAACAAAGTGTGCAAGCTCCAGCAATCCATTTATTGACTGGTGCAAGCATCTTGGAGTTGGAATATACGCTTTGATGAAGTAATCAAAGCATATGGTTTTACACAGACTTTTGAAGAAGCCTGTATTTACAAGAAAGTAAGTGGGAGCTCTATAGCATTTCTAATATTATATGCGGATGACATATTGTTGATTGGAAATGATACAGAATTTCTGGATAGCATAAAAGGATATTTGAATAAGAGTTTTTCAATGAAAGACCTCGGTGAAGCTTCTTATATATTGGGCATCAAGATCTACAGAGATAGATCAAGACGCTTAATTGGACTTTCACAAAGCACATACCTTGATAAAGTTTTGAAGAAGTTCAAAATGGACCAGTCAAAGAAAGGGTTCTTGCCTGTGTTACAAGGTGTGAAGTTGAGTCAGACTCAATGCCCGACCACTACAGAAGATAGAGAGAAAATGAAAGTCATTCCCTATGCCTCAGCCATAGGTTCTATCATGTATGCAATGCTGTGTACCAGACCTGATGTGTGCCTTGCTATAAGTCTAGTAGGGAGGTACCAAAGTAATCCAGGAGTGGATCGCTAGATAGCGGTCAAGAACATCCTGAAGTACCTGAAAAGGACTAAGGATATGTTTCCCGTTTAGGGAGGTGACAAAGAGCTCGTCGTAAATAGTTACGTTGATGCTAGCTTTAACACTGATCCGGATGACTCTAAGTCACAAACCAGATACGTATTTATATTGAATGGTGGAGCTGTCAGTTGGTGCAGTTCCAAGCAAAGCGTCGTGGCAGGATCTACGTGTGAAGCAGAGTATATAGCTACTTCGGAAGCAGCAAATGAAGGAGTCTGGATGAAGGAGTTCATATCCGATCTAGGTGTAATACCTAGTGCATTGGGTCCAATGAAAATCTTTTGTGACAATACTGGAGCAATTGCCTTGGCAAAGGAATCCATATTTTCACAAGAGAACCAAACACATCAAGAGAAGCTTCAACTCCATCCGTGATCAAGTCAAGGAGGGAGACATAGAGATTTGCAAAATTCATACAGAACTGAATGTGGCAGACCCATTGACTAAGCCTCTTGCACGAGCAAAACATGATCAGCACCAAGACTCCATGGGTGTTAGAATCATTACAATGTAATCTAGATTATTGACTCTAGTGCAAGTGGGAGACTGAAGGAAATATGCCCTAGAGGCAATAATAAATTTGTTATTTATATTTCCTTATATCACGATAAATGTTTATTATTCATGCTAGAATTGTATTAACCAGAAACTTGATACATGTGTGGATACATAGACAAAACACAGTATCCCTAGTATGCCTCTACTAGACTAGCTCGTTAATCAAAGATGGTTAAGTTTCCTAACCATAGACATGTGTTGTCATTTGATGAATGGGATCATATCATTAGGATAATGATGTGATGGACAAGACCCATCCGTTAGCTTAGCATAATGATCGTTAAGTTTTATTTCTATTACTTTCTTCATGACTTATACATAATCCTTTGACTATGAGATTATGCAACTCCCGAATACCGGAGGAATACCTTGTGTGCTATCAAACGTCACAACGTAACTGGGTGATTATAAAGATGCTCTACAGGTGTCTCCGAAGGTGTTTGTTGGGTTGGCATAGGTCGAGATTAGGATTTGTCACTCTGAGTATCGTAGAGGTATCTCCGGGCCCTCTCGGTAATGCACATCATGACTAGCCTTGCAAGCAATGTGACGAATGAGTTAGTTGCGGGATGATGCATTACGGAACGAGTAAAGAGACTTGCCGGTAACGAGATTGAACTAGGTATGAAGATACCGACGATCGAACCTCGGGCAAGTAACATACCGATGACAAAGGGAATGACGTATGTTGTCATTACGGTTTGGCCGATAAAGATCTTCGTAGAATATGTAGGAACCAATATGAGCATCTAGGTTCCGCTATTGGTTATTGGCTGGAGAGGTGTCTCGGTCAAGTCTACATAGTTCTCGAACCCGTAGGGTCCGCATGCTTAACGTTCAATGACCATTTGTAATATGAGTTATGTGATTTGGTGACTAAAGATTGTTCGGACTCCCGGATGAGATCACAAACATGATGAGGAGTCTCGAAATGGTCGAGAGGTAAAGATTGATATATTGGACGATAGTATTCGGACATCCGAAGTGTTTCGGAATGTATCGGTACATATCGGAGTACCGGGAGGGGTTACCGGAACCCCCCGGGGATGATATGGGCCATAGGAGGGAGGCAAGCCAGCCCACAATGGGTGGCGCACCCCCCCCCCCAAGGGAAGGAGGCCGAATAGGACAAGGGCGGCACCCCCTTTCCTTCTCACTGTCCCTCTCCTTCCCCCTTTCCCCTTCTGGTAAAAGGAAAGGGGGGCCGAACTGGACTAGGAACCCAAGTGGGACTCCTCCCACTTGGGGCGCGCCTAGGCCGGCCTCCTCCTCTCTTCCTCCTTTATATACGGGGGTAGGGGGCGCCTCTAACACACATCAATTGTTCCAAGCCGTGTGTGGTGCCCCCCTCTATAGTTTACTCCTCCGGTCATATTCACGTAGTGCTTAGGCGAAGCCCTGCGCGGATCACTTCACCATCACCGTCACCACGCCGTCGTGCTCACGGAACTCTTCCTCGACACTTTGCTAGATCAAGAGTTTGAGGGACGTCATCGAGCTGAACGTGTGCTGAACTCGTAGGTGCCGTACGTCCAATACTTGATCGGCTGAATCGCGAAGACGTTCGACTACATCAACCGCGTTAAACTAACGCTTCCGCTTTCGGTCTACGAGGGTACGTGGACACACAACCTAGATAGATCTTGCGTGATCGTCGGAATTTTTTTGAAATTGCATGCTACGGTCCCCAACAGTTAGAGGCCATTTCATGGCAATTTGGGAGGCTAACAAACAAGTAGTAGGTAGTGCGACATAGCGATAGAAACAAGACATCTAGCAAAGCAAAGATAGTAGTGATATCAAGGAAGCAAAGATAGTAGTGATATCAAGGAATGATCATCTTGCCTACTTGTTCCTCGGTGAGATCGAAACCTTGCTCCTCGCAAACGTTCTCAACCGGATCCTCGGACTCGAACTCGTCTCCCAACACTACCCAAAGAATAACAAGCATCCAATAAACAACCATGGCATGGCAATGAACATGATCTACATGCAATTCTAACATGGGTGCATATGAAGATTGTTACGAACGGGCTACGGTTCTACCAGAATGAAGGTTACGATGTCAGGAAGGAAATGGCGAAGACAAGGCGGGCATGCAAAATTCTTGGCAATCCAAGTATGCCATTGGTAAGAATGGAAGATTTGAGTTGAAAAGGACATGAAGACCGTCGGAAATGGATGCATGAATCTCAAACGGCAAGCAAAACTATATGCATGCAAAACTGACAATAACATCATCATGGCATATTTAGAGCAAGTTTATGACATGCTACAGTAGTATTACAAGGCATAAAATGGCATGGCATGAGAGTAATGGTAACGAAGAAATCATGATTATTGAGCATGGTCAGAATATTAGTAGATTAGTGGGAACCTTCATGACAACATGGCAAGTTTTATTACTCTCGGTTTTAGACTTAGCAGATTTCAACAAGTAGAAAACAACAGTATTATCTTAGCATGTTAACAAGCTTGTGGTAGTCACCTCAGGGCATATAATGGCATGAACTAAATTCTAACAGTAAGATGACATGAAAAAGCTCTCCTTAATGCACAAAGTCCACTCATATGATGATTGCATTAATTCACACAAAAATAACAAAATGGCACGTTGTGTAAATATGACATGCAACAAAACTTGCTCAAATGACAAAACTAATGCCATAGATGGAATAGTAGGATTTTTTCCACCCCAATTTCACATATAATAAGTATATGTTCATGTTCTAAAACGCTCACAAAATGCAACATATGCACTGCTCCCTAAAAAGGAAATTGACAGAATTGGAAGTATTCCAGAACTGGAATGTCCAGAATCGGACATGGCCCGAAATGGAAAGAGAGGACTTGCCAGAAATAGAAAAATAAAATGAGGGGGTTACAAGGGATGACGGGTGGGGTCCTCAAGTCATTGATTCGAAAAAACAAAGGAGGGTTTTGCGGACGCGCCGGACAGGATTTGATCGATGGTCTCCAGGCTGGAGTAACGTGGGCGCAGGCACTGCGCTGTTGCTGTGGGTTTTGCTAGAAACAGGGTGCGGGGCTTTATAACTAGCTTGGGCCGCAATTTCTTCTACAAGCACAGGAAAAGTTTTGTGACGATGCCGGCAAGCGAGGCTAGCATGTCCGACAATGGGGAGTGCCGACCAGGGGTGGTGCGGACACGACTGGAAAGACAAGGGGATGTGGGGGCACTCGAGCTCGAGCATTGCTCGACTTGGGGCCATGGCGAGGCGCGGCGAGCAGGAAAGTAGGACAAGGCGACGCGAAGCAGGCATGGCCCTCGTGTGTGAGGATGCGCGCGGGTGCGACGCACGCGCATGATGACACACAATAGATTCCGAAGCGGGGAACTCACATGCATGCTACAACAGGTACAACAACTACACCACAACAACAACAATAAAATGCAGACTTTGCTGGATCACCGGGAACATGACGAAGGCACGACCCTAGCAACTCCTACGGGGATCGTTCGGTGACAAGAAAGAGCAGGGAGTGAGTTGGGTATACCTAGTATACCTATGACAAGAAGATATTGCCGGGGACATAGTAGATCGACGGCGGGGAGGCGAAGAAGTCCGGTGGACTTGCTGCCCGTGAAGAAGATGAAGTAGAGGAAGATGGGGTCGGGGAGGTCGATCTAGGGGCCGTAGCATCGCGTGCGTCATGGGTAGGAGATGAAGTAGCCCTTGGCGGTCCTCTCCAGAGAGAATAAGGGGGGGGGGTCGTGCTGGAAGCTAGCCCGAGCTCGAGCCCTTGCTCGCTCGGGTCATGGTGGTCGCAACGAAGTCTTGTGCGTGGAGGCTTACCAAGGCGGCGATGAGGAAGGGAGAGGAAATAGATCGGTCGAGGAGGAACCGTAGGGCACCGGGGGCATGTTTATAGAGTATGGGGAGGCACTCCCGCCGTCAAATCATCGTGGCGGCCGAGGTGGGTCCTCTGGATGGTCTGCCGTACTGGTAGAGGAGGACCCTCTGGCGCGTGGGTTGGATGGGCTGCTGGTGCGTGGGTTTTCGTCTAGGTGGGCTGCAATTGGAAGAGCAACACAGGAAGTCCCAAGGCGCTGGCTAGGCGAGGCCCTTTTCCTTATTCTTTAATTCTGTGCTTTCTAAACCACAGTTATAGAAAAGGAAAAGGCCAGGGAGCTACAAGAAGAATTTGAGAGAAGTAAAAATACACCTGAGCTCCTGGAAATAGTTGGATTATTCTACCCCAATTTCACATATAATAAGTATATGTTCATGTTGTAAAATGCTCACAAAATGCAACATACTCACTACTGCCTAGAAAGGAAATTGACAGAATTGGAAGTATTCCAGAACTGGATTGTCCAGATTTGGACATGGCCCGAAATGGAAAGAGAGGACTTGCCAGAAATGGAAAAATAAAAGGAGGGGGTTATAAGGGATGATAGGTGGGGTCCTCATGTCATTGAGACGAAAAAGCAAAGGAGGGTTTTGCGGATGCGCCAGATGGGATTTTATCCCTGGTCTCCAGGTTAGAGTAACGTGGGCGCAGCCACTGCACTGTTGCTGTGGTTGTTGCTAGAAACAGGGTGCGGGGCTTTATAACTAGCTTGGGTCGTGATTTATTCTACAAGCACAGGAGAAGTTTTGCGACGACGCCGGCGAGCGAGGCTAGCATGTGCGGCAATGGGGAGTGCCGACCGGGGGGGGTGCGGACACGGCTGCAAAGACCAGGGGATGTGGGGCACTCGAGCTCGAGCAATGCTCGTCTCGGGGCCATGGAGAGGTGAGGCAACTAGGAAAGCAGGACACGGCGACACGAAGCAGGCAGGGCCCTCGTGTGTGAGGATGCGCGCGGGTGCGACGCACGCGTAGCATGACACACAATAGGTTCCAAAGCAGGGAACACACGGGTATGCTACAGCCGGTACAACAACTACACAACAACAACAACAACAACAACAACAACAACAACAACAACAACAACAACAACAACAATAACAAAATGCAGACATTGCCGGATCACCAAGAACACGACGAAGGCACGACCCTAGCAACTCCTCCGGGGATCGTTCGGTGACAAGAAAGAGCGGGGAGTGAGTTGGGTTTAACTAGTATACCTATGACAAGAACATATTGCCGGGGACATAGTAGATCGACAGCGGGGAGGCGAAGAACTCTGGTGGACTTGCTGTCCATGAAGAAGATGAAGTAGAGCAAGATGGGGTCGGGGAGGTCGATCTAGGGGCCGTAGCGTCACGTGCGTCATGGGTAGGAGATGAAGTAGCCCTCAGCGGTCCTCTCGAGGGAGAATGAGGGGGGTGTGCGCAGTCATGCTGGAAGCTAGCCCGAGCTCGAGCCCTTCCTCGCTCGGGTCATGGTGGTCGCGCGACGGCTTGTGCATGGAGGCTTACCTAGGTGGCGGCGAGGCAGGGAGAGGAAAGAGATCGGTTGAGGAGGAACCGTAGGGCATCGGGGGCATGTTTATACATCGTGGGGAGGCACTTCGGCTGTCAAATCATCATGGTGGCCGACGTGGCTCCTCTGGATGGTCTGCCGTACAGGTAGAGGATGACCCTCTGGCGCGTGGGCTGGATGGGCTGCTGATGCATGGGTTTTCGTCTAGGTGGGCTGCAGTTGGAAGAGCAACACAGGAAGGCCCAAGGCGCTGGCTAGGCGAGGCCCTTTTCCTTATTCTTTAATTCCGTGCTTTCTAAATCACAGTTATAGAAAAGGAAAAGGCCAGGGAGCTACAGGAAGAATTTGAGGGAAGTAAAAATACACCTGAGCTCCTGGAAATAGTTGGATTTTTTCTACCCCAATTTCACATATAATAAGTATATGTTCATGTAGTCAAATGCTCACAAAATGCAACATATGCACTACTTCCTAAAAAGGAAATTGATAGAATTGGAAGTATTTTAGAACTGGATTGTCTAGATTTGGACATGGCCCAAAATGGAAAGAGAGGACTTGCTAGAAATGGAAAAATAAAAGGAGGGGGTTATAAGGGATGACAGGTGGGGTCCTCATGTCATTGAGACGAAAAAGCGAATGAGGGTTTTGTGGATGTGCCCGACGGGATTTGATCCCTGGTCTCCAGGTTGGACTAATGTGGGCGCAGCAACTGTGCTATTGTTGTGGTTGTTGCTAGAAACGGGGTGCGGGGCTTTATAACTAGCTTGGGCCGCGATTTATTTTACAAGCACAGGAGAAGTTTTGCAACGATGCCGGCGAGCGAGGCTAGAATGTCCGGCAATGGGGAGTGCCGACCTGGGTGGGGGGGTGCGGACACGGCTGCAAAGACCAGGGGATGTGGGGCACTCGAGCTCGAGCATTGCTCGGCTCTGGGCCATGGCGAGGTGCGGCGAGCAGGAAAGTGGGACACGGCGACACAAAGCAGGCAGGGCCCTTGTGTGTGAGGATGCGCCCGGGTGCGACGCACGTGTAGCATGACACGCAATAGGTTCCGAAGCGGGGAACACACGGGCATGCTACAACAGGTACAACAACTACACAATAACAACAACAACAACATGCAGACTTTGCCGGATCACCGAGAACACGATGAAGGCACGACCCTAGAAACTCCTACGAGGATCGTTCGGTGACAAGAAAGAGCAGGGAGTGAGTTGGGTATAACTAGTATACCTATGACAAGAAGATATTGCCGGGGACATAGTAGATCGACAGCGGGGAGGCGAAGAACTCTGGTGGACTTGCTGTCCATGAAGAAGATGAAGTAGAGGAAGATGGGGTCGGGGAGGTCGATCTAGGGGCCGTAGAGTCACGTGCGTCATGGGTAGGAGATGAAGTAGCCCTCAGCGGTCCTCTCGAGGGAGAATGAGGGGGGTGTGCGCAGTCATGCTGGAAGCTAGCCCGAGCTCGTGCCCTTCCTCGCTCGGGTCATGGTGGTCGCGCGACGGCTTGTGCATGGAGGCTTACCTAGGTGGCGGCGAGGCAGCGAGAGGAAAGAGATCGGTTGAGGAGGAACCGTAGGGCATCGGGGGCATGTTTATACATCGTGGGGAGGCACTTCGGCTGTCAAATCATCATGGTGGCCGACGTGGCTCCTCTGGATGGTCTACCGTACAGGTAGAGGATGACCCACTTGCGCGTGGGCTGGATGGGCTGCTGTTGCATGGGTTTTCGTCTAGGTGGGCTGCAGTTGGAAGAGCAACACAGGAAGGCCCAAGGCGCTGGCTAGGCGAGGCCCTTTTCCTTATTCTTTAATTCCGTGCTTTCTAAATCACAGTTATAGAAAAGGAAAAGGCTAGGGAGCTACAGGAAGAATTTGAGGGAAGTAAAAATACACCTGAGCTCCTGGAAATAGTTGGATTTTTTTCTACCCCAATTTCACATATAATAAGTATATGTTCATGTAGTCAAATGCTCACAAAATGCAACATATGCACTACTTCCTAAAAAGGAAATTGATAGAATTGGAAGTATTTTAGAACTGGATTGTCTAGATTTGGACATGGCCCAAAATGGAAAGAGAGGACTTGCTAGAAATGGAAAAATAAAAGGAGGGGGTTATAAGGGATGACAGGTGGGGTCCTCATGTCATTGAGACGAAAAAGCAAACGAGGGTTTTGTGGATGTGCCTGACGGGATTTGATCCCTGGTCTCCAGGTTGGACTAATGTGGGCGCAGCCACTGTGCTATTGTTGTGGTTGTTGCTAGAAACGGGGTGCGGGGCTTTATAACTAGCTTGGGCCGCGATTTATTTTACAAGCACAGGAGAAGTTTTGCAACGATGCCGGCGAGTGATAGAGGCGAGGGTGTCCCGATCTTTCGATGAGATGATAACTATCGATTTGGTGGAGTCGACTTTGACGATCCGACTACAAACGTGCACGACGTTGCGCCTTATCAATCGCTAAACCAATCTCCTGAGGTTACTGACGATGCCGGAAGCACGATCAGCCTGACCACGAAGGTCTATTCCTGCAAGCAATCGAAGAACGAGCAAGAATATGATAATGCAATCTGAATATTGCGAATATATATGAAGTATTGATAGTGGTGGGAATCCGTAAGCGGTCTTGGTCTGGTCGTTGGACACAAACGAAGTACACGAAGTTGCAATGGCTAACTTTTAACTAAACAAATTCCAAGGAAAAAGCTACTAGATGGATCTACTTATATAGGAACAAGGGGTGGCGGCCAAGGAGGTGGGAGGACGTCCCAAGGCAGCCTAAAACCAACCCTAGGTCGTACAAGGCACATGGGCCCAAGTGGAGGTGATGCAACACCTTTGGACTTGTAGTTTGACTCGGATTCTGGTGCAACGTCAGATTGTTTCGACCATAACTCAATGCTCCGGACGAATTTAAAGGTGAATCCAATTGTGTTGGAAAGAGCACGAAATCTAGTTTCCAACAAAAAAAGAATCACCCAATTCGGAGTCTGTATGAAAAAGTTGTTGGCGTTTTGAGTCAGGTATGTCTGTGCAGTCCGAATCTGAATCCAGAACGTGAGAGACTTGGACTCTATCTTCTCTTGGGCCAAAAGTGACGTGAGAGAACTTTTTGAACAGCAAGTAAACATCTCTTTCTCCCTTATCTTCATATGTGGATTGCACAAATGTCTCATACACCTGCAATTAGACAAAACACAAAAGTGTGTGAAGTATTTTTGTTCTGTATAACATAAATAGATTATTGAATAGTTTGCACTAGAAATCACCTGACAAATATGCATATATGCAATATTTTTGGTCGTATCAAAGGTAGTCATGTCCTCATCATCCTCCCCTTCTTGAAAACAAAGCCGTCCTCGGCGTTGCTTAATCTGAAATGTGGCTAACAAAAGAGACAAGGTGTACATGTTGTATATGTATATGTCATCCATTTTTACTTTTCTTTGTTTTTGCACATATGGCACATGTATACATGAGTAACCTTCATAGTTGATAAAATCTAAAGCCAAAATATTATCACAAGAAGTAGAAGGCATGAAAATATTGCAACTCAGTTTGCACATGTAAGCGAAGCTCTTATTATTTTCAAAAGGTTGACAATGTTCATCATTAAACCATCCCAACATTGGTGAATAAACCTTACTTGCATCAAATTTACATGCTACAACATGCTTAAATAAGCAAACATGCAATAAGTCATTGGACACAGAATCATCACCAAGATTAGAGGTCATATCAAAATGATTAAACATTGGTTCTTTTGCATCAACAGTTAATTCATTGGGTTCACTCAAAATTGTTTGATCACATGGCAAAGTCAAATCATCAACGTAGTCCTCTAAAGTAGCTGGTGTGATCAAAGTAGTGGGTAGCTCACCGCATGGTGCACTTAAATTGACAAGACATTCATCATACTCATGTGGAGGTGGAAGATCAGTACATTTGTCATTACCTCTTATGATCAACTCAGATGATGTAGGCACTCTCGGTGATGATGTGTCACATGGTGGAGGTGATGTAGTCCTCACATCAATGGATGTGGTTGTCATAGTATGCCTAGTAGTTGAACGGACAACCGTATCAACTCTTGGAATATGCATCTCGCGCTTGTTCTCCTTGTGGGCAACACGTCGTTTTATTTCCTGTTCAGCTTTGCAAGCAAGATGAAACAAATGGTCCATAGGATAACACTCTTCATGAATTAGTATCTCCTGAATGTCACGATTTAATCCTCCCCAAAATCTATCCATAAAATCTTCTTCACTTTCTTCTAAAGAGGAATGCAGCAAGGTAGTTTGTAAAGTATCATAATATTTCGTTACGGTGTCACTACCTTGTTTTAAATGTTGCAACTTTGTAATCATGTCACGAGTATAATAAGCGGGAACGAATGTATGTCGCATGGCAAGTTTCAAATCATCCCAAGTAGTAGGTATATCATTAGGGTGTAACCGACAATATTCACTCCACCAAACTACACCATAACCAGTGAAAGAACCAACCGCAACCTTAACTTTTTTACGTACGTCAAAATTATTGGAAGCAAATATATTATTTAGGTCAAACTCCCATTCAATATATAAAGCAGGTCTAAAACGGCCATTAAATGGTGGTATAGAAACATTAACCTGATCATGTGCATTTGGATGTTTGTGCACCTCTCGTGACGGTTGTGGTATTTGCATAGGTGATGGCACATCTCCCACGATCGACAAACCCCATGAATTGACTCTAGATCCTATCATGATTAGTAGAAACAAGAAACAAAATTCAAGAATAATGTTCCTATGAACTACTAGGATGTGGTGGTAAAGCGCTCACAGTAAAGCAAATATCAATATCTTACAAGTTCTTACCAAGCAGCAGGTGGTGACAGGCAACCAGCGGTGTCAAATAACTC